>NW_028225180.1:78607960-78650201 GCF_052327205.1 Somniosus microcephalus
GGTACCCGGGGAGTGTGTCAGTATTTACAGGGGGTCCCCGGGAGTGTGTCTGTATTTACAGGGGGTCCCCGGGGAGTGTGTCAGTATTTACAGGGGGGTCTCCGGGAGTGTGCCAGTATTTACAGGGGGTCCCGGGGAGTGTGTCAATATTTACAGTGGGTCTCCGGGAGTGTGTCAGTATTTACAGGGGGGTCTCCGGGAGTGTGCCAGTATTTACAGGGGGTCCCCGGGAGTGTCAGTATTTACAGGGGGTCCCCAGGAGTGTGTCAATATTTACAGGGGGTCCCCAGGAGTGTGTCAATATTTACAGGGGGTCCCCGGGAGTGTGTCAGTATTTACAGGGGGTCCCCGGGAGAGTGTCAGTATTTACAGGGGGTCCCGGGGAGTGTGTCAGTATTTACAGGGGGTCCCGGGGAGTGTGTCAGTATTTACAGGGGTCTCCGGGAGCGTGTCAGTATTTACAGGGGGCCCCAGGGGTGTGTCAGTATTTACAGGGGGTCCCCGGGAGTGTGTCAATATTTACAGGGGGTCCCGGGGAGTGTGTCAGTATTTACAGGGGGTCCCGGGAGTGTGTCAGTATTTACAGGGGGTCCCCGGGAGTGTGTCAGTATTTACAGGGGGTCCCCGGGAGTGTGTCAGTATTTACAGGGGTCTCCGGGAGTGTGTCAGTATTTACAGGGGTCCCCGGGAGTGTGTCAGTATTTACAGGGGGCCCCCGGGAGTGTGTCAGTATTTACAGGGGGCCCCCGGGAGTGTGTCAGTATTTACAGGGGTCCCGGGGGGTGTGTCAGTATTTACAGGGGTCCCCGGGAGTGTGTCAGTATTTACAGGGGGCCCCAGGGGTGTGTCAGTATTTACAGGGGGTCCTGGGAGTGTGTCAGTATTTACAGGAGGTCCCCGGGAGAGTGTCAATATTTACAGGGGGTCCTGGGAGTGTAAATCAGTTCTACGGGAAACTTCAAACTGGCTGTGAATGAACTGAAAGAGAAAGCAAGAAGGGCTTTCTATGCCATCAAAAAATCAATCCAAATAGAAATCCCAATTAGCATTTGGCTCAAAATTTTCAAATCAGTAATTGAACCAATTGCACTCTATGGCAGTGAGGTCTGGGGACCACTAACACAACAAGATTTTGCAAAATGGGACAAACACCCAATTGAGATCCTACATGCGGAATTCTGTAAAAGTATCCTCCGGACTCAAAGGAAAACAGTAAACAACGCATGCAGGGCGGAACTAGGCCAATACCCATTAATAATCACTATCCAAAAAAGAGCCACCAAATTTTGGAATCACCTACAAATGAGCAACCCCCAATGCTATCACTACGACGCCCTGAAATGCCAAGAGCTGACCATAAAGAAGAATACCCTCAGTCAACTAGTCCTGGGACTCAATAAAGTAACTAATAACAATACTAACAATAACCAGCCCCAGGACAGTGACAGGGTAACACAAAGAATTCGACCCAACACAATCGTCGCTAAGCAAAAGGAAAATATCTGTCATATTGGGCAGAAACAACAAAAACCCAAAGCAAACTCAATTGCTACTTGGCCCTAAACAGACAATACAACATAGCTGATTACCTGACCATGGTAAAGGATAGCAAACTGAGAAGAACCTTGACAAGGTACAGACTTAGCGAACATAGCCTAGCGATCGAAAAAGGCAGACCAGGCTGCCAAGAGAAGACAGGATATGCTCTCACTGCAGTCAGGGAGTAGTTGAGACAGAGATGCACTTCCTCACAGCCTGTGGAAAATATCAGGGAATCAGAGAGAATTTCTATCAAAAATTCTCACAAATATGCCCTGAATTCAGAAATCTGACTGACAACCAAAAACTCCCATTCCTACTGGGGGAGGAGAGAAGCTGTGTAACACTGGCGGCACACTATGTTACAGCTTGCCATGAACAGAGGGACAACCAGTAAACTAAGACAAGAGTATATATAAACAAGGCGAAAATATATTTATAAACTCAGGGATATACCTGTTTATACACTGTATGAATGGAACCGCGTTTATGTGTTCAACCATAAATGTATTTTGATGCTTTGGCAACATAAGATGTACCTTATCATGCCAATAAAGCGATTTGTATTGTATTGTATTGTATTGTGTCAGTATTTACCAGGGGTAATAAGCCAGGATTCTCCTCCCCATTGATATCCAGTGACTTCCTCCTGCACTTAACACTTAGCTGATGATTTCTCATTGATCTGTTGTCGGCAAGGCTGCATTGATTGCCCATCTCGCGTTGTCCTGTGGTAAATGGCTTGATTCGAGTGGAGGGACTGGGGCCTCGTGTAGGTGAGACTTGGTTGGGGTGGCAGGCGCCCTTCCCCAAAGGACATCAGTGAACCAATTGGGTTTTTAATGACATTCCAGCAGTTTAATATCCTACAGGTTCAACTGGCCGTGGTGGGATTTGAACTTGTGAGCTCCGGATTGCTGGTCCACGGCCAGAATCAGTGCACCACCGTGCCCTTCGAGACCAGATCAGGTTTGGTCTTGATGGTTGCTGTAGTTGAATAGCTGGGCTCACACCTGAATAGCTATTTGGGTAGATGTCCATGGTTGAGCAAGGGTCAAAAGCAGTTAGGAAGGCAAATGGTATGTTGGCCTTCATTGCAAGAGGATTTGAGTACAGGAGCAAGGAAGTCTTACTTACAGTTATACAGGGCCTTGGTGAGACCACACCTGGAGTACTGTGTGCAGTTTAGGTCTCCTGACCCAAGAAAGGATATACTTGCCATAGAGGGAGTGCAGCGAAGGTTCACCAGACTGATTCCTGGGATGGCAGAACTGTCGTATGAGGAGAGATTGGGTCGACTTGGCCTGTATTCGCTAGAGTTTAGAAGAATGAGAGGGGATCTCATTGAAACGTATAAAATCCTGACAGGGCTGGACAGACTGGATGCAGGGAGGATGTTTCCCCTGGCTGGGGAGATCTAGAACGAGGGGTCTCAGGATACGGGGTAGGACATTTAGGACTGAGATGAGGAGAAATTTCTTCACTCAGAGGGTGGTGAACCTGTGGAATTCCCTACCACAGAAGGCTGTGGAGGCCAAGTCACTGAATATATTTAAGAAGGCGATAGATAGATTTCTAGACACAAAAGGCATCAAGGGGTATGGGGACAGAGCGGGAATATGGTATTGAGATAGAGGATCAGCCATGATCATATTAAATGGCGGAGCAGTCTCGAAGGGCCGAATGGCCGACTCCTGCTCCTATTTTTCTATGTTCTAAAATCCCAGGATAAGTCCAGACAGCCACACCTTGCATTTATACATAAGAGATTAGCGTGTAAAGTTAAGGCACATGGGATTGGGGGCAAGGTACTGACTTGGATAGAGAACTGGTTGGCAGACAGGAAGCAAAGAGTTGGAATAAACGGATCTTTTTCCGAGTGGCAGGCAGTGACTCGTGGGGTACCGCAGGGATCGGTCCTTGGACCCCAGCTATTCACAATATATATTAATGATCTGGACGAGGGAACTAGATGTAATATCTTCAAGTTTGCAGACGACACAAAGCTGGGTGGGCGTGTGTGCTGTGAGGAGGATGCCGAGAAACTCCAGTACGATTTGGACAGGTTGGGTGATTGGGCAGATGCAGTATAATGTGGATAAATGTGAGGTTATCCACTTTGGTGGCAAAAGCATAAAGGCAGATTATTATCTGAATGGCAATAGATTGGGAGAAGGGGAAGTGCAACGAGACCTGGGTGTCCTTGTGCACCAGTCGCTGAAGGTAAGCATGCAGGTGCAGCAGGCGGTTAAGAAGGCAAATGGTATGTTGGCCTTCGTAGCGAGAGGGTTCGAGTACAGGAGCAAGGATGTCTTGCTGCAGTTGTACAGGGCCTTGGTGAGACCACACCTTGAGTATTGTGTGCAGTTTTGGTCACCTCATCTGAGGAAGGATGTTCTTGCCATGGGGGGAGTGCAGCGAAGATTCACCAGACTGATACCTGGGATGGCAGGAATGACGTATGAGGAGAGATTGGGTCGATTGGGCTTATACTCGCTAGAGTTTAGAAGAATGAGAGGGTATCTCATTGAAACTTATAAAATTCTAACAGGACTAGACAGACTAGATGCAGGAAGGATGTTCCCGATGGCGGGGGAGTCCAGAACCAGGGGTCACAGTCGAAGGATAAGGGGTAAGCCATTTAGGACAGAGATGAGGAGGAATTTCTTCACCCAGAGAGTGGTGAACCTGTGGAATTCTCTACCACAGAAGGCAGTTGAGGCCAATTCATTAAATATATTCAAGAAGGAGTTGCATATATTTCTTAAGGCTAAAGGGATCAAGGGATATGGGGAGAAGGAAGGGACAGGGTACTGAGTTTGGATGATCAGCCATGATCTCATTAAATGGCGGAACAGGCTCGAAGGGCCGAATGGCCTACTCCTGTTCCTATCTTCTATGTTTCTATATACAGTGCCTTTAAGGTAGTAAAACCTCGGGATCTTCGGGGACTCTCGGGCAGGGGTTTAAATGCTGTGCTGCTGCAGTGTTTAACGTAGCTTCTCGCTCTGTCTTCCCCCACAGTGCATCGTCCAGTCGTACCTACAGTGGCTTCAAGACAGCGATTACAATGCCAACTGTCGCCTCTGCAATGTGTCGCTCGCAAGCAAGGAGACTGTCCGGCTGGTTTGTTACGGTAAGGGTTGTCCTGGCTGAGAGATTTAAAGGGAAACTTCGGCCCTTCCGATCAGTCACCATTCTGCAAGTGTGCAGTGTTCGCTCCCGAGTCTGGGAAGGTCAGTGGCCGCGTCTGCCCCTCCCGCCGTATTGAGGACGACTGGATCAGCAGAAGGCTCTCTGGCGGGCTGGGTGCAGGTCTTGCAGGACCAGTCGCGGTGTCCGAAGGTCGGACTGCAGTCGCCGTGAGGCTCTGCCCGGTTAAATCACTTTCTGCTCTCGTGCAACCATTGGCTTTCCCAGTGTGCCGGGCTGGAGCACGTCTCATGATTACTCGCTGCACAGCCTCTCCGTGTCAGCCGTGGCCCACTGGGTAGCACCCTCGCCTCCGAGTCAGACGGCTGTGGGTTCAAGTCCCACTCCAGAGACTTGAGCATAAAAATCCAGGTCGACACTCCAGTGCAGTACTGAGGGCGCGCCGCACTGTCGGAGGGGCAGTACTGAGGGCGCGCCGCACTGTCGGAGGGGCAGTACTGAGGGAGCGCCGCACTGTCGGAGGGGCAGTACTGAGGGAGCGCCGCACTGTTGGAGGGGCAGTGCTGAGGGAGCGCCGCAGTGCTGAGGGAGCAGCGCACTGTCGGAGGGGCAGTACTGAGGGAGCGCCGCACTGTCGGAGGGGCAGTACTGAGGGAGCGCCGCACTGTCGGAGGGGCAGCGCTGAGGGAGTGCCACACTGTTGGAGGCGCTGTCTTTCGGGTGAGACGTTAAACCAAGGCCCCGTCTGCCCCCTCAGGTGGATGTAAAAGATCCCACGGCGGTGTGGGGAGATCGGAGGGTGAGGCGGCGGAGGGGGGGGAGATCGGAGGGGTGCGGGGGAATCTGAGGTCATGTATCCGGGAGCAGGAACTTGGGCAGGGGGAGAAGGTTAGGAAGCCAGAGTGGGAGGGCGAAGGTTAGGAACTTGGGCAGTGGGAGAATGTCCAGGACTTGGGCGGTGGGGGCAGGAACTTGTTTGGGGGGGGTGGGAGAAGGTCTTAACCCACGAGGGTGAGCCCTGTCTGTTCCAAGTGAGCTCTGTTCTGTCTGGAGTAGGCAATCAGAATGGCTCGAATTACACTTTGCAAAGTAACTGATTACATCGGCAGGGAGGACCTAATTACACATGCCAGAGAAACTGCTGGGAGTGTCTTGTCCTCCAAGGGGACCAATCAGAGCACTTGGTATTGGGAATAAACACATCCAATTTATTGTCCATCCCTAGTTGCCCCTTGAGAAGGTGGTGGTGAGCCGCCACCTTGAACCGCTGCAGTCCGTGTGGTGAAGGTGCTCCCACAGTGCTGTTAGGGAGGGAGTTCCAGGATTTTGACCCAGCGACGATGAAGGAATGGCCGATATATTTCCAAGTCAGGATGGTGTGTGACTTGGAGGGGAACTTGGAGGTGGTGGTGTTCCCGCACGCCTGCTGCCCTTGTCCTTCTAGGTGGAAGAGGTCGCGGGTTTGGGAGGTGCTGTTGAAGAAGCCTTGGCGAGTTGCTGCAGTGCATCTTGCAGATGGTGCACACTGCAGCCACGGTGCGCCGGTGGTGGAGGGAGTGAATGTTTAAGGTGGTAGAGGGGGTGCCAATCAAGCGGGCTGCTTTGTCCTGGATGGTGTCGAGCTTCTTGAGTGTTGTTGGAGCTGCACTCATCCAGGCAAGTGGAGAGAATTCCATCACACTCCTGACTTGTGCCTTGTAGATGGTGGAAAGGCTTTGGGGAGGCAGGAGGTGAGACACTCGCCGCAGAATACCCAGCCTGTGGCCTGCTCTTGTAGCCACAGTATTTATGTGGCTGGTCCAGTTAAGTTTCTGGTCAATGGTGACCCCCAGGATGTTGATGGTGGAGGATTCAGCGATGGTAATGCCGTTGAATGTCAAGGGGAGGTGGTTAGACTCGCTTGTTGGAGATAGTCATTGCCTGGCACTTAAGTGGCAAATAACATTTGCGCCACACATCAGCCCAAGCCTGAATGTCGTCCAGGTCTTGCTGCATGTGGGCTAGGACTGCTTCATTGTCTGAGGAGTTGCGAATGGAACTGAACACTGTGCAGTCATCAGCAAACATCCTCATTTTTGACCATATAGCCCAGGTTACCAGAAGCTGGCCATGTGGCTGCCTCCAATCCAGAGCAGGTTGACAGTAGAACTGTTCCTGTCCCATTCACTTTGATAATCTGTGTGTGTCTGTCTCTCTGTGTGTGTGTGTCTCTGTCTGTGTGTGTGTGTCTCTGTCTGTCTGTGTGCGTGCGTGTCTCTCTGTCTGACTGTGCGCGTGTGTCTCTCTGTGTCTGTCTGTGTGTCCAGTATTTGTAGGGAAATGGTGTTAGGAAAATTGACGGCATTCAAGGCTGATAAATCCCCAGGGCCTGATAATCTACATCCTAGAGTACTTAAGGAAGTGGCCCTAGAAATAGTAGGTGAATTGCTGGTCATCTTCCAAAATTCGATAGACCCTGGAACAGTTCGCATGGATTGGAGGGTAGCTAATGTAACCCCACTATTTGAAAAAGGTGGTAGAGAGAAAACGGGGAATTATAGACCAGTAAGCCTGACATCGGTAGTGGGGAAAATGCTAGAGTCCATTATAAAAGATGTAATAGCAGAACACTTGGAAAACAGTGACCGGATCGGACAAAGTCAACATGGATTTACAAAAGGTAAAACATGCTTGACTAATCTACTGGAATTTTTTGAGGATGTAACTGGTAGAATAGATAAGGGAGAACCAATGGATGTGGTATATTTGGACTTTCAGAAGGCTTTCGATAAGGTCCCACATAAGAGATTAGCGTGCAAAGTTAAAGCACATGGGATTGGGGGTAAGGTACTGACTTGGATAGAGAACTGGTTGGCAGACAGGAAGCAACGAGTTGGAATAAACGGGTCTTTTTCTGAGTGGCAGGCAGTGACTAGTGGGGTACTGCAGGGATTGGTGCTAGGACCCCAGCTATTCACAATATATATTAATGATCTGGACGAGGGAACTAGATGTAATATCTCCAAGTTTGAAGATGACACAAAGCTGGGTGGGCGTGTGTGTTGTGAGGAGGATGCTGAGAAACTCCAGTATGATTTGGACAGGTTGGGTGATTGGGCAGATGCAGTATAATGTGGATAAATGCGAGGTTATCCACTTTGGTGGCAAAAACAGGAAGACAGATTATTATCTGAACAGCAATAGATTGGGAAAAGGGGAAGTGCAACGAGACCTGGGTGTCCTTGTGCACCAGTCGCTGAAGGTAAGCATGCAGGTGCAGCAGGCGGTTAAGAAGGCAAATGATATGTTGGCCTTCGTAGTGAGAGAATTCGAGTACAGGAGCAAGGATGTCTTGCTGCAGTTGTACAGGGCCTTGGTGAGACCACACCTTGAGTATTGTGTGCAGTTTTGGTCGTCTTATCTAAGGAAGGATGTTCTTGCCATGGAGGGAGTGCAGCGAAAATTCACCAGACTGATACGTCATTCCTGCCATTCCAGGTATGAGGAGAGATTGGGTCGATTAGGCTTATATTCGCTAGAGTTTAGAAGAATGAGAGGGTATCTCATTGAAACTTTAAAAATTCTAACAGGACTGGACAGACTAGATGCAGGAAGGATGTTCCCGATGGCAGGGGAATCCAGAACCAGGGGTCACAGTCTAAGGATAAGGGGTAAGCCATTTAGGACAGAGATGACGAGGAATTTCTTCACCCAGAGAGTGGTGAACCTGTGGAATTCTCTACCACAGAAGGCAGTTGAGGCCAATTTATTAAATATATTCAAGAAGGAGTTAGATATATTTCTTAAGGCTAAAGGGATCAAGGGATATGGGGAGAAAGCAGGGACAGGGTACTGAATTTGGATGATCAGCCATGATCTCATTAAATGGCAGAACAGGCTCGAGGGGCCGAATGGCCTACTCCTGCTCCTCTCTTCTATGTATGTCTCTCTGTCTATGTATGTCTCTCTGTGTGCCTCTCTGTCTCTGTGTGCGCGTCTCTCTGTCTCTGCGCGCGCCTCCCTCTGAGATATATATATTATATAGTGAAAGTGGGGCTTGAGCTGAAGATGGTGGCCCTGATCTGACCCCACAAACTGTTTATCCAGTGACTAGTTGAGCCGCATTGACCAGAACGTTCTGTGCTGAGTTAGCGGATCAGCTGGTGTGGTTACAATGGGCCTCTGAGCTCGGGAGCTCACTATCAGTCCGTGCTCCTGCTCACCGCCCGGCGACCCCTGCCGGACAGGGCAGGTGCATGGCTCTCGGGCAAGAGCAGGATCAGGCCGGGCTGTGAAGTGCCGCCGCGCCCCCTCCCGCCATCCTGAACAAACGTCTTACAAGCTCTAGAGTCACAGGGTTGAATGGCCACAGGGGAGAGGTCACAGTCTGAAGATACGGGGTAGGACATTAGGGACTGAGATGAGGAGAAATTTCTTCACTCAGAGGGTGGTGAACCTGTGGAATTTTCTACCACAGAAGGCTGTGGAGGCCAAGTCACTGAATATATTTAAGAAGGAGATAGATTTCTAGACACAAAAGGCACCATGGGGTACGGGGAGAGAGCAGGAATATGGTATTGAGATAGAGGATCAGCCATGATCATATTGAATGGCGGAGCAGGCTCGAAGGGCCGAGTAGCCGACTCCTATTTTTCTATGTTTTCTATAGCAGGTGCGCGCCTACCTTGGTGGAATAGTCGCCCCGCTCCCCAGACTCGCTGGTTGGAGCAACTTTGAGCTGCGGGGGAGAATGAGCCAGAGTTCCTGCTGCCGTGAGGCCCCGGTGGTCGATTTGGCAGGTTGACGCTCCGTATCGGGGCTCGCGTGCTTGAGTGGTACGAACAGCACGAGCCGGCGCCTTTTAGAAGGAGAAGCGGGGGTGGGGGGGTGCGATCTTGAGGCTCCGTTAGAAAGGGCATGCTCCGATGTGCAAGGGTTGTACTACCTGCCGGTGTTGTACAAATTCCCCGAGGAATGGGGTCTGTTTGTGCAGTACCCGGCTTTCTCACATTTTTACGCCACACGCACACACCTATACCCCCCGCCACGAGTTCAGCACCTTCAAGGCAAGAACGAGCTTTGAAATTGTAGCATCTAGCAAGTGGAAGTGTTGCCTGTAAGTTTTAGACTGCGATCAGGAGATGATTTTTTTTAAATTTTGTATCTGGGGATGTGGGCATCGCTGACGAGGCCCAGCATTTATTGCCCATTCCTAGTTGCCCCTTGAGAAGGTGGTGGTGAACCGCCTTCTTGAACCGCTGCAGTCCGTGTGGTGAAGGTGCTCCCACAGTGCTGTTAGGGAGGGAGTTCCAGGATTTTGACCCAGCGACGATGAAGGATCGGCCGATATACTTCCAAGTCAGGATGGTGTGTGAGACTTGGAGGTGGTGGTGTTCCCATGCGCCTGCTGCCCTTGTCCTTCTAGCTGGTAGAGGTCGCGGGTTTGGGAGGTGCTGCCGAAGAAGCCTTGGCGAGTTGCTGCAGTGCATCTTGTAGATGGTGCACACTGCAGCCACGGTGTGCCGGTGGTGGAGGGAGTGAATGTTTAAGGTGGTGGATGGGGTGCCGATCAAGTGGGCTGCTTTGTCCTGGATGGTGTCGAGCTTGAGTGTTGTAGGAGCTGCACTCATCCAGGCAAGTGGAGAGTATTCCATCACACTCCTGACTTGTGCCTTGTAGATGGTGGAAAGGCTTTGGGGAGTCAGGAGGCGAGACACTCGCCGTAGAATACCCAGCCTCTGACCTCTTGTTGCCACAGTACTTTGCGCCAGATAAACTTAGGGGTGCTGTTGGCTGTCCGTGCCTTGAGCCGATGTATTGTCGAGACTTGTGTCTCGCCCTTTCCCTGCTCTAATTCCAGTTTTAATGGTTTCCTCCTTTTCTCTTTCCCTCCCCCCCCCGCCACACAGACCTCTTCCACTGGTCCTGTTTGAACGAGATGGCTGCTCAGCTGCCGAAGAACACGGCGCCGGCCGGCTACCAGTGCCCGAGCTGCAAGGGGCCGGTCTTTCCCCCGGCCAACATGGCCAGCCCGGTGGCCGGCATCCTGAAGGAGAAGCTGTCCACGGTGAATTGGGCGCGAGCCGGGCTCGGCCTCCCGCTGGTAAGGAGTCTGCGTTTCCTTCGCACGGTGGGGGAGGGGGGGTTACCCGTGGGCGGACTGGGCATGCGGCCTGCGCTCTGTTTCCTTTGGCTTCGCACCGCCACGGTGGAATAGCCGGCTGCTATCCCCGGTTCCTGCTCTTGCGATGCCCCCGCAGTTGAATAGGCAGATTGACACTCGGTGTCGGGGATCACACGTTGAGAGTGGGACGCTGGGGGGGGAGGGGGGACACCGTACAAGTCGGCACCTTTTGTGCGAGGAGGGTGTGTCGCGTCTCCATTATAGAGGGCACTCTCTAAGGTGCAAGGGTCCACTGCCTGTGTGTGTGGGATCAACTCCCTCAGGAATGGTGTCTGTGTGTATAGTATAGGCTTTCGCACTTCCACAAACACGTACCCCCGCACCACGCGCCCGCGCCCCCACACCACGCGCTCGCACGCCCGCGCCCCCACACCACGCGCTCACACGCACGCGCCCCCGCACCGCGCGCTCGCACACACGCGCCCCGCATCGCTCGCACGCACGCGTCCCCGCACCGCGCGCTCGCACGTACGTGCCCCCGCACCACGCGCTCGCACACACGCGCCTCCGCATTGCACACATGCACCCGCGCACTCGCACGTACGCGCCCCCACACCACGCACTCGCACGCACACGCCCCCACACCACACACACGCCCGTGCCCCACACCACGTGCACACAGGTTACTAATTCCATGCTTTCTCTAGCCGGCCCCCTAGCGCCTCCGGCTCTGCTGCTGAAGAATCCAGTCGTGTTCAGGGGCACCTTGATGTGCAGAGCTCCCTCTCGCTTCGGCCTCCCGCTTTTCCTCACTGTGTTTTTCTTCTTCCTTTTCAGATTGAAGAAGTGGAGCCTCTGCAGGACCAGGAGTCACTTGATGCCACAGACTTCACGGATTGGTCAAGCTTCACTGGTAAGCTGCTTAGTTTGTGCAGCCCAACCTCCTGTTGCCCGGGTGAATGTGCCTGGTGATGATGTCTCTCTCTCTCTGAGCTCCTGTCCAATTCTTCCTTGATCTCTCGGCCTCCAACCCTCCCTCAGTGAACTCTCGGTGACCTCTCCTTGCTTCCCGCCTGGGTTGACCGTCTCCTCGCTTTACGCTGGTGTGCCCTTGTTCTGCTGCCTCGTGTCAGTGTAGGCGGCCCTGACTGATCCCCCTCAGTCCTCTCTACCATGAGGACAGTCCCGGATCCTTCAGCCCCCGCCTCCTCCGTGTGTTTTATTCGGGCCCCCTTATGATCGCAAAGGCTGGGTTAAATGAGGAAGCCAAGCTCGGGCAGAGCCAGCTTGGAGGTGTTTCCAGTGAAGGGCCAGTGACTCTGCAAGAAATAAAGCTGATGTTTCTTCTTGCACTGAGTGAGGGAAACCGTAATTCCCAGCTAAGTTGACAAAATGCGAAAAAAAAAACACGCACACATCAGTTAATGGAGTCTTCAGCTCGAGACTAAACTCCAGGCATGGTTCTGTATACAGAACACTTCATAATAACGCTGCCAGTCATACAGGTCCGCAACTGCAACAGCTCCCCTCGCCGCCCCCCCCCCCGGCCTCGGGTCCCGTCCATCCCCCTCGGCCCCCAAACCCCCTCTTTCCTCCCCCCCCCCCCCCCCCCCCCACACACTCATTCAAACCAGGACATTGAGAATCCGACACTGATTTCTGATCCTGTCCCCTGGTTCCTAAGAGTTGATGTATTTTTCCGATGTCCTCCCTGGACTCCTCATACAAGTCTGACCGTGCCTGCCCATCAGAGTTGCCCCCCCCCCCCCCAGCTTTTTGTTCCCTCGCGAGTATAACCGCCTCCCCTCTTTTCCCCACAGTTCAAGGCTCGGACAGTCCCGTTACACAGACCCAGACGTACCCGCCGAGCAGCGGCTTCGCGCCCCTGCAGGATTACGGGAAGGACCTAAACAACGGAGGTGTGAAGGAGGGGCACTCTGTGGTGAACATGGTGCCGGGCAATGAGTCCATCTCCCTAAGCACAGGTGAGTCTGTGCGGGCGATTGTGCGTGAGCCGATCGGGCTGTGATGCTCCACACGGTCGAACACCCGCGCGTTGAGAATTTCTCCCTGGGTGAGGTTACGAGGGTGGCTGGTGCCCACAATGCAGCTCAGTCCCATCAGCGGAGGGGAGACGGACGGAGCAGATCCTCGCCTGGGTGTCCACAAGCATTGAGACGCTTCGGGGGAACGCCACCCTTGCAGAGGTCGCTGTGTAAAGGGGCCATTTGCAGGAGCCCCATACCTGCTGATGACACCTTCACCGATTGTCTGCTGTCCTGCACTTTGGCACTAGTCCAGCAAGGATCAGCTGCCGATATCCAATCCCTTCATGTTTGCCGTCTCCTTAACCAACTCGGTGTGGTAAACCACTGTTATACCTGTCTGTATGTGTATGTGTATTCCACTAGGTACAGGTCTGGACATGCCTCGGCTGACTCCTCCCACTATTCCAGGTATATAAGTGACTACCTCCCAGTCCCTTAGTATTCTGGACGGGTTGACCACTCGAGACTAGACCTTCATTCTTTAGTGAATAAAAGCCTGGTTGTTACTCGCTTAACCTCAGTCTTTTGAGTAATTGATGGCGCATCAATTTTATTAACTAAATTTTTTATAATGGAGAAGATCCTCACACCAGCATGCCTGGACCTGGACAGTCGGGAAGCGGACGCTTCCACCAAGTTTGCTCACTGGCTCATGTGCTTCGAGGCATTCCTGACTGCCTCCACTGCGGTCGTAACGGATGCGAACAAACTGTCTGTCCTGATCTCCAAGGTGAACCACCGAGTGTACTCAGTCATCCGGGACGTGACCTCGTACACAGCCGCCCTCCAGCTCCTCAAGACCCAGTACACGCGCCCTGTGAACGAAGTTTACACCAGGCACCTCCTGGGGAGTCGCAAGCAACAACCTGGGGAATCGACTGAGGAATACCTCCAAGCACTGTCCGTGCTTGGCCGGGCCTGTGGGTGTAAGGCGGTAACGCCCACTAACTACACGGAGGAACTGATCCGGGATGCCTTCGTAGCGGGCCACAGGTCCAACTACACCCGACAGCGACTGCTGGAGCAGAGTGACCTCACCCTCGACAAAGCCTCCGAAATCACACTAACGCTGGACGCAGCCTACCGGGGCATGGATGCCTACTCCTCTGCACCGTGTACGCCGCGGGGAACGACAACCTGGGAAACGGTAGGACAGCCCCATAGCACCGTGCCACCCCAGCCACGGCCCAACCACCGCAGCAGTGTCCCAAAGCCAGACAGCAGTATCCCAAGGCCAGAAATGCTACTTCTGTGGCCAGGCCAAACACCCCAGAGCGCGCTGCCCGGCGAAGAATGCGACCTGCTCGGGCTGCGAGAAAAAGGGACACTATGCTAGCGTCTGCAAGGCCAAAGCCACCCCGAACGCCAGCAGCGCTGCGTGTGGGCCGTGCGAGCCGCCATCTTGGGCCCCCAACAGCGCCGCGTGTGGGCCGTGCGGGCCGCCATCTTGGGCCTCCCCAGCCATGTGCGAACCACCGCAGCAGCAGCCATCTTGGACGACTCCAGCCACATGGGAATCATGGGCGCCGCCATCTTGGACACCAGCCGGGACGCAGCAGGCCGCCAACCCCCCCTATCTGATACCCGCAGCGACACACCGACCCCTACGCTGGCCTCTGTTACGCTGGACCAAACGAGACCGCACCAACTAGCTCGGTCCAAAATGGACGTTGAGGTAAACGGCCATGCAATAAACTACCTTTTTGACTCCGGGAGCACAGAGAGCTTCATCCACCCCGACACGGTGCGGCGTTGCTCTCTCCCAGTCCTGCCTGCGCACCAGCGGATTTCTATGGCCGCCGAGTCCCAGTCAGCGGACATTGGCGGCTACTGCGTGGTGACACTAGTAGTAGACGGGACTGTGTTCAATAATTTTGAACTCCTGGTCCTGCCCCAACTTTGCGCTGCCGTTCTACTGGGGTTGGATTTCCAGTGCCACCTCAAAAGCGTTACGATGGCGTACGGTGGCCCCCTCCCCCCACTCACAGTCCGCAGCCAGCAGCCTCCAAATTGCCTGCCGCGCACCAGATGCAACCTCTCCACACTCAGAGTCCCACCCCCCCCCACTGTTTGCTAACCTCACCCCCGACTGTAAGCCCATCGCCACAAAGAGCAGGCGATACAGTGCCGGGGACAGGGTTTTCATCAAAACCGAAGTGGATCGGCTCCTGAAGGAGGGGATTATTGAGGGCAGCTCCAGCCCTTGGCAAGCCCAGGTTGTGGTCGTTAAGACCGGCGAGAAACAACGCCTGGTCATCGACTACAGCCAAACAATAAACCGCTACACCCTGCTGGACGCCTACCCACTCCCCCGCATAGCTGACATGGTCAACCAGATCGCGCAGTACCGCGTCTTTTTGACCATTGACCTGAAATCAGCGTACCGCCAGCTCCCCATCCGCCCCGAAGACCGCCAGTATACTGCTTTTGAGGCAAACGGCTGCCTCTATCACTTCCTTAGGGTTCCCTTTGGCGTTACCAACGGGGTCTCCGTCTTCCAAAGGGAGATGGACCGGATGGTCGATCAAAACACGCTGCAGGCCACTTTCCCTTACCTAGACAATGTGACCATCTGCGGCCATGACTTGCAGGACCATGACGCAAACCTCGAGAAATTCCTCCGCACCGCCCAACTCCTGAACCTGACATATAACAAGGAGAAGTGCATATTCCGCACAGACCGCCTCGCCATCCTTGGCTGTGTTGTGGAACACGGGGTCATCGGTCCCGACCCGGACCGGATGCGTCCCCTTATGGAACTCCCACTGCCCCACTGCCTAAAAGCTCTGAAGAGGTGCCTAGGGTTTTTTTCCTACTACGCCCAGTGGGTCCCCTACTATGCAGACAAAGCCCGTCCGCTGATCAAATCCACCTCTTTTCCCCTGATGGCAGAGGCCCGCTCGGCCTTCCACCGTATCAAGGAGGACATTGCCAAAGCCACCATGCACGCAGTGGACGAATCCACCCCCTTCCAGGTGGAAAGCGATGCGTCCGACTTCGCTCTGGCCGCCACCCTTAATCAGGCGGGGAGACCTGTGGCATTCTTCTCACGAACCCTCCAGGGCCCGGAGACCAGACACTCCGCGGTCGAGAAGGAGGCCCAGGCTATTGTGGAGGCTGTGCGTCATTGGAGGCACTACCTGGCCGGAAAACGATTTACCCTGCTCACTGACCAGCGTTCAGTTGCTTTTATGTTCAACAACAAGCAGAGGGGCAAAATCAAAAATGACAAGATCTTGAGGCGGAGAATCGAACTTTCCACCTACAATTACGAGATCTTGTACCGGTCTGGGAAGCTCAATGAACCCCCAGATGCCCTATCGCGTGGCACCTGCGCCAGCGCGCAGATCGATAGGCTGAGGGCCCTCCACAATGACCTCTGCCACCCGGGGGTCACCAGGTTCTTCCACTTCATCAAGGCCCACAACCTGCCTTACTCCATTGAGGAGGTCAGGACCATGACCAAGAACTGCCAAGTCTGCGCTGAGTGCAAACCGCACTTTTATAGACCAGACAGAGCCCACCTGATAAAAGTCGAACGCCTGAGCGTCGATTTTAAAGGGCCCCTCCCCTCCTCCGACCGCAATGTGTACTTCCTCAACATCATTGACGAGTACTCCCGTTTCCCGTTCGCTATCCCCTGCCCGGACATGACCAGTGCCACGGTCATTAAATGTCTGAACAGCCTCTTCACCCTGTTCGGTTTCCCCAGCTATATCCATAGCGACCGGGGCTCATCGTTTATGAGCGATGAACTCCGCCAGTACCTGCTCGCTAGGGGTATAGCCACAAGCAGGACCACCAGTTACAACCCCCAGGGGAACGGACAGGTGGAAAGAGAGAATGCAACAGTTTGGAAGGCCGCCCTACTAGCCTTAAAGTCTAGGGGCCTTCCGACCTCCCGCTGGCAGGAGGTGCTCCCCGATGCGCTCCACTTGATTCGGTCACTGCTCTGCACTGCCACCAATGCCACCCCTCACGAGAAAATGTTTGTCTTCCCAAGGAAGTCCACATCGGGGACCGCGTTACCGCCATGGCTGACGTCCCCAGGGCCGGTACTACTGAGAAGACACGTGAGGACCAATAAAACGGGCCCCCTGGTCGAGAGGGTCGACCTCCTCCACGCCAACCCCCAGTACGCTTACATTGCGTACCGGGACGGGAGGGAGGACACAGTCTCCATACGAGACCTCGCACCCTCGGGGACCGCTGTAACCCATTACCACCCCCCCACGACCCGATATCCAACCCCAGCAGCCGGCTCGCCTTGGACCGTCGCCCACGAGGACTACACTCCAGTGCCCCAGCCTACACGGGACGCGACGCCGGAAGCTCCACCACCCCTGCCGTCGCCACGTCGATCACAGCGGCAGACAAGACCTCCGGAGAGACTCCAATACATGAACTTTTAAATGCACTTCACCCCGCCGGACTCATTTTTAAACAAGGGGTGAATGTGGTAAACCACTGTTATACCTGTCTGTATGTGTATGTGTATTCCACTAGGTACAGGTCTGGACATGCCTCGGCTGACTCCTCCCACTATTCCAGGTATATAAGTGACTACCTCCCAGTCCCTTAGTATCTGGATGGGTCGACCACTCGAGACTAGACCTTCATTCTTTAGTGAATAAAAGCCTGGTTGTTACTCGCTTAACCTCAGTCTTTTGAGTAATTGATGGTGCATCACTCGGCCACAAGCCCAGCACAGTTTCATTCGGAGAAAGCAAACTGCTATCCCTGAGAAACCAGCGTTTTGCTGCCCCCCAGCTCCCTTTTTTAACGGCAAGCTGTCTTGCTGTCGGCAAGTCTCAGTCGTGGCTCAGTGGGTAGCACACTCGCCTCTGAGTCAGAAGGTTGTGGGTGGGAGTCCCACTCCAGAGACTTGAGCACATAAAGCTAGGCTGACACTCCAGTGCACTACTGAGGGAGCGCCGCACTGTCGGAGGGGCAGTACTGAGGGAGCGCCGCACTGTCGGAGGGGCAGTACTGAGGGAGCGCCGCACTGTCGGAGGGGCAGTACTGAGGGAGCGCCGCACTGTCGGAGGGGCAGTACTGAGGGAGCGCCGCACTGTCGGAGGGGCAGTGCCGAGGGAGCGCCGCACTGTCGGAGGTGCCATCTTTCGGATGAGACGTTAAACCGAGGCCCCATCTGCTCTCTCGGGTGGACGTAAAAGATCCCATGGCACTATTTCGAAGAAGAGCAGGGGGAGTTCTCCCCGGTGTCCTGGGGCCAATATTTATCCCTCAGCCAACATAAAAAAAACAGATGATCTGGTCATCATCACATTGCTGTTTGTGGGAGCTTGCTGTGCGCAAATTGGCTGCCGCGTTTCCCACATTACAACAGTGACTACACTTCAAAAAGTACTTCATCGGCTGTGAAGCGCTTTGGGACGTCCGGTGGTCGTGAAAGGCGCTGGAGAAATGCAAGTCTTTCTTTCTTGGGCACAGACCCATGGTCTGTCTGGACAGGATGGGAGGGGGGGGAGGTCTTGGTCAAGAGGCCCCCGTGGTTGAATATCAAGCCAACATTTGCTGTCTCGGTCCAGACGCAAAGGATGACCACTTGGGCGAGGGAGAGCAAAGCTCTGTTGGCCCCCATGGAACCCGAGAGCGGAGCGCGATTCTGGTGAAAGAATAATTCCAAATGTGCGGTTTGACCAAACTATAGCCGACGCTGATTTATGATCCAGTCCTCTGGATCTCGCGGGTTTCCATGTTTTCTCCCCCCGCCCCCGACCGTTTAATATTTGATATCCTCCCTGGTTTCGTAACTCGAGTCTGAGTGTGTTTGCCCATCAGTGTTGCTTCTGCTCTCGGGTAATACAGCTCACACTCTAATAACCGCCACCCCTCGCCCTCCCAAACTCACGGCTCATGCCACGCGTTCAATCTTTCGGCAACTTTTCAATAACCTTCTCTCCCTACCCACTATCTTTATTTCAGGAAATGCCCTGGCGTCCTCGCCCCGAAAGGTTTACGATACCATCGCGCGCGACGCGGCGAAACCGTCCGCCACGCAGATCGACTTCGACGACGACAAGTACCGACGGCGCCCAGCGCTCAGCTGGTTCGCACGATGGTTCAAGTAAGCACGGGTCCGATACAGAGTAAAGCTCCCTCTACACTGATCCATCAAACACTCCCAGGGCAGGTACAGCACGGGTTAGATACAGAGTAAAGCTCCCTCTACTCTGTCCCATCAAACACTCCCAGGGCAGGTACAGCACGGGTTAGATACAGAGTAAAGCTCCCTCTACACTGTCCCCATCACTCAATCCCAGGGCAGGTACAGCACGGGTTAGATACAGAGTAAAGCTCCCTCTACACTGTCCCATCAAACACTCCCAGGGCAGGTACAGCATGGGTTAGATACAGAGTAAAGCTCCCTCTACACTGTCCCGTCAAACACTCCCAGGGCAGGTACAGCACGGGTTAGATACAGAGTAAAGCTCCCTCTACACTGTCCCGTCAAACACTCCCAGGGCAGGTACAGCACGGGTTAGATACAGAGTAAAGCTCCCTCTACAGTGTCCCATCAAACACTCCCAGGGCAGGTACAGCACGGGTTAGATACAGAGTAAAGCTCCCTCTACACTGTCCCATCAAACACTCCCAGGGCAGGTACAGCACGGGGTGAGATACAGAGTAAAGCTCCCTCTACACTGTCCCATCAAACACTCCCAGGGCAGGTACAGCACGGGGTTAGATACAGAGTAAAGCTCCCTCTACACTGTCCCATCAAACACTCCCAGGGCAGGTACAGCACGGGGTGAGACACAGAGTAAAGCTCCCTCTACACTGCCCCAGTACTGCACCGGGAGTGACAGCCGAGATTAGGAGCTCAAGTCCGTGGAATGGGTAGAAGGCTGTTTGACTGTGGAGGGCATCGCTGGATGACAGCCTGGAGCAGCAAACATTTCTTCCTCTCTCTTCAGCCTTCCCTGTCCCAGGAGTGCTGACGCCAGCTGCAACACCCTCGCTCGCTCCCAGGATAACTCCAAACATGCAACATGGGGAATCCTGGCTTTGTATTGCTCAGCACCGCAGTGCGAGGGTGGGGTGGAGCTCATCTCTATTCTGTTTAGAGACTTTGGTGTCCTGATCCCCAGCACAAACTCCACCCCTGCCGCAGCTCATCCGCTGAAACCCTCATCCTATTCCAACACACTCCTGTCCGGCCTCCCACATTCCACCCTACGTAAACTCGAGCTCATCCAAAACTCTGCTGCCCCCGTGTCCTAACTCGCACCGAGTCCCGTTCACCCATCACTCCCTGGGCTCACTGCCCCGTGTCCTAACTCGCACCGAGTCCCGTTCACCCATCACCCCCTGTGCTCCCTGCCCCGTGTCCTAACTCGCACCCAGTCCCGTTCACCCATCGCCCCCTGTGCTCACTGCCCCGTGTCCTAACTCGCACCGAGTCCCGTTCACCCATCGCCCCCTGTGCTCACTGCCCCGTGTCCTAACTCGCACCGAGTCCCGTTCACCCATCGCCCCCTGTGCTCACTGCCCCGTGTCCTAACTCGCACCGAGTCCCGTTCACCCATCACCCCCTGTGCTCACTGCCCCGTGTCCTAACTCGCACCGAGTCCCGTTCACCCATCACCCCCTGTGCTCACTGCCCCGTGTCCTAACTCGCACCCAGTCCCGTTCACCCATCACCCCCTGTGCTCACTGCCCCGTGTCCTAACTCGCACCGAGTCCCGTTCACCCATCACCCCCTGTGCTCGCTGACCCGTGTCCTAACTCGCACCCAGTCCCGTTCACCCATCACCCCCTGTGCTCGCTGACCCGTGTCCTAACTCGCACCGAGTCCCGTTCACCCATCACCCCCTGTGCTCGCTGACCCGTGTCCTAACTCGCACCGAGTCCCGTTCACCCATCACCCCCTGTGCTCGCTGCCCCGTGTCCTAACTCGCACCGAGTCCCGTTCACCCATCACCCCCTGTGCTCACTGCCCCGTGTCCTAAATCACACCCAGTCCCGTTCACCCATCACCCCCTGTGCTCACTGCCCCGTGTCCTAACTCGCACCGAGTCCCGTTCACCCATCACCCCCTGTGCTCACTGCCCCGTGTCCTAACTCGCACCGAGTCCCGTTCACCCATCACCCCCTGTGCTCACTGCCCCGTGTCCTAACTCGCACCGAGTCCCGTTCACCCATCACCCCCTGTGCTCACTGCCCCGTGTCCTAACTCGCACCGAGTCCCGTTCACCCATCACCCCCTGTGCTCACTGCCCCGTGTCCTAACTCGCACCGAGTCCCGTTCACCCATCACCCACTGTGCTCACTGCCCCGTGTCCTAAATCACACCCAGTCCCGTTCACCCATCACCCCCTGTGCTCACTGCCCCGTGTCCTAACTCGCACCGAGTCCCGTTCACCCATCACCCCCTGTGCTCACTGCCCCGTGTCCTAACTCGCACCGAGTCCCGTTCACCCATCACCCCCTGTGCTCACTGCCCCGTGTCCTAAATCACACCCAGTCCCGTTCACCCATCGCCCCCTGTGCTCACTGACCCGTGTCCTAACTCGCACCGAGTCCCGTTCACCCATCGCCCCCTGTGCTCGCTGACCTACATTGGCTCCTGGTCCGGCAACGCCTCGATTTAAAAATATCCTTGTTTTCAAATCCCTCCGTGGTCCTCGCCCCCTCCCTATCTCTGTAACCTCCTCCAGCCCCAAAACCCCCCGAGATCTCTGCACTCCTCCAATTCTGGCCTCTTGAGCATCCCCGATTTTAATCGCTCCACCATTGGTGGCCGTGCCTTCAGCTGCCTGGGCCCTAAGCTCTGGAATTCCCTCCCTAAACCTCTCCGCCTCTCTCTCCTCCTTTAAGACGCTGCTGAAAACCGACCTCTCTGACCAAGCTTTTGGTCACCTGTCCTAATATCTCCTTATGTGGCTCGGGGTCAAATGTTTGATAATCGCTCCTGTGAAGCGCCCTGGGACGTTTTACTACGTTAATAAAGGTGCTATATCAATACACGTTGTTGTAATATAACACAGTAGAGAGATTAACCAGGAACTCCACTCAGCTCCCTGATTTCCTCCCTTAACTAGCGGGATGTCGTTCCCCCCCCCCCCCCCAATCTCAGACTGTATCCTGAACCTTTTTTTTCTGATACTCTCGACAGGAACACTACCGGAGCAAAGAAGCAGCCGCTCTCGAGGTTCCAGCGATTCGTGGTCATCCTGATCTTCGGAATCCTGGGCTTCCTGACCCTGATCGTGGTCATGTCCAAGCTGGGCAGGGCATCTGTGGAGAACGACCCCAACTGGGACGTCATGCAGAACCCGCACATCCAAGTGGGGGCGGAATAGGACTGGGGGCGAACCGGGAATCCACTTGCCCGGGACTCCACTGGAAGAAGGGAGTCGGACTCGAGAGGGAGGGAGGGAGGGTGGGGTGGGGGGGGGGAAACATTCCCGTTAACATCTGTTAGCATTAAGCTGCGCGGTGGTCCGGAGGTCCCGCCCAGGCCGCTTGCTGGCTTGACAACGGGTAAAGCCACGCAAGCATGGAAATTTAAAGGGGCCACGCACCCAAAAAAAAGAGTTGGAGCTGTAAAATTGCGAGGGGTGCAGATTAGTGGGCGGCCGCTCTGCCGGTTCGTGCGAAACCCGCTTTGTCTGCGGAGGCAGGCTGCAACCTCGGGCAGCAGGCTTCCAGAGCGTCCGCCCGTTGATCTTCACGCGGAGTGATTTCATGGGCGTGCCCCTTTAAGAGAACTTTCCAAATCCAGGTTTAACGGCTGTAAATAATGTACATATACGTCTGCCGGTTGGTTTACGGGCTTTCCTTTCTCTTCCCCCCCCCCCCCCCCCCCCCCGCCCACTCTCCCTTCATTTCTTCTCCGTAAATTATAATCTAACCCCCATACGCGGTAGGAATGTATTCTCTGAACGCACTGTTGAAAGGTGCCTCCCTCCCCCTAATGTGGCTGAGCTGGTGATCTGTGGGCCGAGCCGCATACGACTAGAAAGGTTCAAGGGTCTCATCTTACCCCTTCCCCCTGGAAATTGCGCGTGCGTGGTGGATGAGGGGAGGGCCGGGCCAGACCAGACCAGGCAGACCGCTGTGATGCCCCCACTTGCTGAACAGTCCACCACTCGCCGAGGCTCGCGTGCGGCATTTGGCTACCGGGGCATGGTGCGTGTGGGCCAAACGATGGGCGCAAAGCCGCCCTCTACCCACACGGCACGAGTGCCTACAGTACAGACGGAAGGACAGGAGTAAACCGACTGTAAAATATCGACAGCAAGAGACATTCTTGGGGATATCAAAAACAAAGCACTTTATTGACGCTGCAGTTTAATAATCCTTTAAGCCGGTTGAATCACTTTTGTACAAGTTGCTTATCGCTGCGCAGGACACGCACCAATGCAGATAGTACGCTGATGGTAAAAGGCACAGCTGTCTGGCCGGGGCAGTCTCTCTGGGGAAGTCTCTGTCTGGGGGGGGTAGTATCGGTGGGTGGGGAACTGATGGGGGTGGGGACGTCTCGGCGGGTAGAGGGGGAAGAGTCTCTCGGGGGGGGGGGGTATCTCGGGGATGAGGAAGTTGCTCCTGGGGAGATGTCTCTCTGGGAGCGGGGCAGTCTCTGTCTGGATGGGGGCGGG
Source organism: Somniosus microcephalus (assembly GCF_052327205.1). Classification (NCBI taxonomy): domain Eukaryota; kingdom Metazoa; phylum Chordata; class Chondrichthyes; order Squaliformes; family Somniosidae; genus Somniosus; species Somniosus microcephalus. The sequence goes on from NW_028225180.1 coordinate 78,631,432, forward strand.
GGTAATATTGGGGATGGGGGAAGACTCTCTTCAGTCCCTGTCGCTCGGCCAGAGTCTGGCTTCGTCTCCCAGATCTGGATCAGTAGATCTCCTCCCTGAATTGAATGACTATGAACTCGAACCAGGTGCGTCCTACAATGACCCAGAAATTCAGAACTGAAAAGAAAGAAGTGGGGGGAGAGCGGAGGTTAGGGAGTGACTTTCAACTGGGGCGAAGGTCTCGCCAGTTTGAATTTTGGGGGGGTGGGGGGTTGAGGTCCTTTCCCGAGGGGCGCTCCCAGAATTTTACAGCACCGCCGGCGGCCATTCAGCCCATCAGGCCTGTGCTGGCTCTCTGAAAGAGCTATCCGCTCATTTCCTGCCTTTACCCCCCCCCATAACCTCTTAATGATTTTTCTTTTTCTAACTATCCACTTCCCCTTTTGGAAGCTGTCATTGATTCCGCTTCCCCCACCCCCTTCACAGATTCTGGGTGGGCGTTTCAAGTCCTAACGAACCCTCTGCTTAATTTTTTTTTAATTAATTCTAACCCTATTGAGTGTTGCTGTAAATCGGGGTCGTTTATTCCATTCGAGGATGGACAAGTTGCAAAGGAGTGCGGGGCCATCATCTCTCCAAGGGAGGCTAAACTAAAACAGGAATCCTTATCACCAGGTAACTGTTCATTGTCCAGGAACTGACTTTACTTCATCTCGTATAAAGTCCTGTACTCGACACTGCCCTGATTGTTCAGGCTTGAGCTGCAAAGGGGGATTTAATTCGATTTCCACCCCGCCCCCCCCCCCCCCCCCGCAGTGAATAATTGCTCCCCTCCCCCAGAATACTGAGCCATACAGAACAGGTTCGCATTTTGCTCTGCTCAGCTGGAGAAGCCCATTAGCCCAGCACGATTGGGCTCGGCTTCCCTGGGCTGCGAGTGGGTGGTGGTGGTGGTGGGGGGAGATATTGGCCAGAGCGTCCTCCAATCGATTGATGTGATTCCCACAGCGCCCCCCCCCCCCCCCCGCTCCGACCTATGTGCGTCAATTGTCGCAACGTCCCACCCCCCATGGTTGAATGGCCTTCGGCCCCTCTGCCTTGAAGAGCGGTGCCGCGGCCCCAGAGGGCAGCGGGTTGCCCGCGGGCCAGGCCTCTTCAGCGGGACCCCCACCCACACCACAACGTTGAACCCCGCCGGCTTCTCCAGTACGCCGGCGGCCCCTGCTGCACTTACCAGTCGATAATAGAGCAAAGAGGCAGAGGTGCTGGACTTCGCTCTGCAGAGAGTAAGCTGTTCCCAACAAAGCCCAGTAAAAACTAACCACGTGCGACATCTACAAGGGGATAAAACAGAAGACCTTGCGGTTATAGTGCCTCTCCACGTCCCTTGCGCACAACAAATAGCTCCGAGGTCTATTAGCACAAGGCAGCAGTCACATGGCGAACGGGCGTGAGATAAATGTCCAGTTACCTTGTGTATAAGTGGCCCCCCCCCCCCCTCCTCCTCGTACGGGGAGGGGACGGGTAGGGGTGGGTGCTGTTTCATCTCTCACCTGAAGCAAGGCACCTCAAACAATGCAGCACTTCCCTTGGCCGTGCTCGTGCCTTAAACGCCCTTCCCCCCGCCCTGCTAGGGCCTGCTGAAAACACTAAACCGAATCAGAGTTTATTCATGTTTAGCGTCTGATTACATGGAAGGGCAGTGACAGTCTGAAAGGGTTAACAGCGATCTCGGTCAATCTAATCAAAGTTTATTCAGAGAATATATATATATATTGCAATTCATGCCTTTCAAGAGTTCTTTTTGTGTTTTCTGCTTCTTTATATTTATGATGATGAATCTCTAATAAAAAAACTTTTTCCTCTTTGCGTTTTAACAAAATAAAATCAGTGTACGACTCGTGACTGCAGCCAAGTGCTGTAATTTGTAGATTGGTTTCATGCCCGGAGACTCGCGCCTCTTTAGCCAACTGAGTCTTGCCGCCCCTGGGAACCCCCCCTCTGTCAGCCGTGGCTCAGCTGGCAGCACCCTCGCCTCTGAGGCAGAAGGTTGTGGGTTCAAGTCCCACTCCAGAGACTTGAGCCCATAATCCAGAGCAACACTCCCAGTGCAGTGCTGAGGGAGCACCGCACTGTCAGAGGGGCAGTCCTGAGGGAGTGCCGTACTGTCGGAGGGCAGTACTGAGGGTGCGCTGCACTGTCGGAGGGTCAGTACTGAGGGAGTGCCACACTGTCGGAGGGGCAGTACTGTGGGAGCGCCGCACTGTTGGAGGGGCAGTACTGAGGGAGCGCCGCATTGTGGGAGGGGCAGTACCGAGGGAGCGTTGCACTGCCGGAGGAGCGGTACTGAGGGAAAGCCGCACTGTTGGAGGGGCGGTACCGAGGGCTCGCCGCACCGTCGGAGAGGCGGTACCGAGGGAGCGTCGGAGGGGCGGTACCGAGGGCGCGCTGCACCGTCGGAGGGGCGGTACCGAGGGAGCGCCGCACCGTCGGAGGGGCGGTACCGAGGGAGCGCCGCACCGTCGGAGGGGCGCTACCGAGGGAGCGTCGGAGGGGCGGTACCGAGGGAGCGCCGCACCCTCGGAGGGGCGGTACCGAGGGAGCGCCGCACCGTCGGGCGGTACCGAGGGAGCGCCGCACCGTCGGAGGGGCGGTACCGAGGGAGCGCCGCACCGTCGGAGGGGCGGTACCGAGGGAGCGCCGCACCGGCGGAGGGGCGGTACCGAGGGAGCGCCGCACCGGCGGAGGGGCGGTACCGAGGGAGCGCCGCACCGGCGGAGGGGCGGTACCGAGGGAGCGCCGCACCGGCGGAGGGGCGGTACCGAGGGAGCGCCGCACCGGCGGAGGGGCGGTACCGAGGGAGCGCCGCACCGGCGGAGGGGCGGTACCGAGGGAGCGCCGCACCGGCGGAGGGGCGGTACCGAGGGAGCGCCGCACCGTCGGAGGGGCGGTACCGAGGGAGCGTTGCACCGCCGGAGGGGCGGTACCGAGGGAAAGCCGCACTGTCGGAGGGGCGGTACCGAGGGCTCGCCGCACTGTCGGAGAGGCGGTACCGAGGGAGCGCCGCTCCGTCGGAGGGGCAGTACCGAGGGAGCGTCGCACTGTCGGAGGGGCAGTGCTGAGGGAGCGCCGCACCGTCGGAGGGGCAGTACCGAGGGAGCGCCGCACCGTCGGAGGAGCAGTACCGAGGGAGCGCCGCACCGTCGGAGGGGCAGTACCGAGGGAGCGTCGCACTGTCGGAGGGACAGTACTGAGGGCATGTCGCACTGTCGGAAGGGCAGTACTGAGGGAGCGCCGCACTGTCGGAGGGGCAGTACCGAGGGAGTGCTGCACTGTTGGAGGGGCGGTACTGAGGGAGCCCCCGCTGCACTGGCTGAGGTGCCGTCTTTCGGATGAGACGTTAAACCGAGGCCCCGTCTGCTCTCTCGGGTGGATGTGAAAGATCCCACGGCCACTATTTCGAAGAAGAGCAGGGGGAATTCTCCCCGGTGTCCCGGGCCAATATTAATCTCTCAACAACATCACTAAAACAGATGATCTGGCCATTATCACATTGCTGTTTGTGGGAGGTTGCTGTGCGCAAATTGGCTGCCATGTTTCTCACATTACAACAGCGACTACACTCCAAAAAGTACTTCATTGGCTGTAAAGCACTTTGGGACGTCTTGAGGTCGTGAAAGGTGCTGAAGAAATGCAAGTCTTTCACTAAGAGCAAGGGCTTCTTTTAACCCCCTGATTCTCTCCTCTCTCCCGTTGAAGGCGTGACTCGTTGCTCGGGGTTACATGCTGTTGCCACTGGCTGGTATCTTGCCCGGAGTGGCAGGGACACGGGAGCCAAGTGTCAACGGGATGCTGACACAAGCGGGCCCATTGGAGCCTCGTCTTGTGCTGCCCTGGGCCAACGTCTGCACTCTGCAGGGACAACCTGGCCAATTATACCATCTTCTGCCATCGTTATCTGTGGTCAGCCAACTCGATTTTAACCTGGGACCTTTCTGGTCTGTATGACCCAGTGATAAATGTAAAGGTGCACTTAACCCATCTCCTTCTCCATCTCTCCTTTTCTGTCTATGCCCTCCATCGCTTCCTCTCTTTCACTCTAATTGAAACTGCTGTGCATAACCGGGTAAGGGTCGCTCACTGTAACTGTACTGAGTCACTTTATTGAGCAGGGTAAGGATCACTCACTGTAACTGTACAGAGTCACTATTCAACCGGGTAAGGGTCGCTCACTGTGTAACTGTACAGAGTCACTATTCAACCGGGTAAGGGTCGCTCACTGTGTAACTGTACAGAGTCACTGTTTATTCAGGGTAAGGGTCACTCACTGTCTAACTGTACAGAGTCACTGTTTATTCAGAGTAAGGGTCGCTCACTGTGTAACTACAGAGTCACTGTTTATTCAGGGTAAGGGTCACTCACTGTGTAACTGTACAGAGTCACTGTTTATTCAGGGTAAGGGTCACTCACTAACTGTACAGAGTCAGTTTATTCAGGGTAAGGGTCACTCACTGTGTAACTGTACAGAGTCACTGTTTATTCAGGGTAAGGGTCACTCACTAACTACAGAGTCACTGTTTATTCAGGGTAAGGGTCACTCTGTGTAACTGTACAGAGTCACTGTTTATTCAGTGTAAGGGTCACTCACTGTAACTGTACAGAGTCACTGTTTATTCAGGGTAAGGGTCGCTCACTGTAACTGTACAGAGTCACTGTTTATTCAGGGTAAGGGTCACTCACTGTAACTGTACAGAGTCACTGTTTATTCAGGGTAAGGGTCACTCACTGTAACTGTACAGAGTCACTGTTTATTCAGGGTAAGGGTCACTCACTAACTGTACAGAGTCACTGTTTATTCAGGGTAAGGGTCACTCACTAACTGTACAGAGTCACTGTTTATTCAGCAGGGTAAGGATCACTCACTGTAACTGTACAGAGTCACTGTTTATTCAGGGTAAGGGTCACTCACTAACTGTACAGAGTCACTGTTTATTCAGGGTAAGGGTCACTCACTGTGTAACTGTACAGAGTCACTGTTTATTCAGCAGGGTAAGGATCACTCACTAACTGTACAGAGTCACTGTTTATTCAGGGTAAGGGTCACTCACTGTGTAACTGTACAGAGTCACTGTTTATTCAGCAGGGTAAGGGTCACTCTAACTACAGAGTCGCTGTTTATTCAGCAAGGTATCCTAATCTCCCAAGTACACTGTCCCACGTGATCTTCCTCCCACCTCATCGCAGCATCTCTGGCTCTAACTCATTCTTTCCCCAAATCTGAAACGGTGGGACCGCTCGCCTGTCTCCTGCATTTTTACAGGCTTTCAAAACCCAGGTGTGCTGTTGCCTAACCACCACCAGTAGATCTCTCTTGCTCCACTGATCAGTGGTGGTGCCCAGCGCTTTGTGTGCCTTGTCCCTTCACTTGGGTCTAGGGTGACGTTGATTATTGAGGGCGTAGCAGTTGCACATCACTGCGATACCAGCCATACCCCGCTCCCCCCCCCCTTCCTGCCCTCTGTGACTCAGCGAGCAAATTGCATCTTATGGACTGAGCCTTACAGACCGGGAAGGCCCATGCTTTCAGCAGCATTTAGTTAGCCAATCTTGTTGAGGATTAACACGAGCAACCCTGGTTATAATGAAGGGGGGGGGCTGAATTGGGCTCGGCTGCGATTCCCTGCACAGTTGAATAGCCTGTTGGCACTCGCTGTCTGGCTTATACATGAAGAATGGGTGGGGTACTGGAGGGTCTGCATGAAAATGGTACTAGTAAACGGGAACAGTAGTATAGTGGTTATGTTACTGGACTGGTAATCCAGAGGCCTGGACTAATGATCCAGCAACGTCAGTTCAAATCCTGCTACGGCAGCTGGGGAATTTAAATTCAGTTAATTAAATAAATCTGGAATTAAAAAGCTAGTATCAGCATGAAACTATCGGATTGTCGTAAAAACCCATCTGGTTCACTAATGTCCTTTAGGGAAGGAAATCTACCGCCCTTACCTGGTCTGGCCGGTATTTGACTCCTGACCCACAGGAATGTGGTTGATTCTTAACTGCTCTGTGAAATGGCCCAGCGAGACACTCGGTTGTACCAAACCGCTACGACAGAAGTATATATAATAAAACCAGATAGACATCGACCTAGGACTTTCACCGCACGGGACTGCAGCGGTTCAAGAAGGTGGCTCACCACCACGTTCTCGAGGGCAATTAGGGATGGGCAATAAATGCCGGGCCTTGCCAGCGACGCCCACATGCCGTGAATGAATAAAAGAAAAGGTTGGCGAGGTGTGTTTTTTTGGGGGGGGGGCGGTTGACTTACCAACAGTGCAACTGTGAACGCGTAGCTTGAAGTGTTCAATGATTCTGTTAATAAGTGAGATACAACATCGCTGCATAAAACTCCTATGTGAAAGAAACAGAATATGAACGACAGGATAATGAACCCTTTCTTCTTTTGTATTTGGAGGAGCCAAAATCGCTGATTCCAGTTTACTGTTTCAGTGTTGGGTAGCTCCAATCTGGTGTCAATTGAGTGAGCCTGGGCTTCCTTTACAAGGCCTTTCTCCACATTGTCCATCCCTCGCGCAAATGGGCAGGGCAGAACTTTTAAGCGTTGAACCCAAGCTGGAGCGATTTGCTCCGTGCGGCTTCTCGTTTCCCTAGCAACGGAATGACTGCAACGACAACAGAACCATTGCTTAAGGTGCAATTGTGACACAATCAGGTCAAGAAATTAAAAATTAGGCCGGCTCCATCCCTTAAAGGGGAAGCGAACACTAACCGGTATCTCTCACTCCCCCCACCTCCCCCGGCTTGTTGTAAATTAAGACTTGTGATGGTTTTTTTGTCAAAGGGCCTTGTTGAAATTTAACACTGAAGTGTGCGAAATGCCTTGCTCACCAGTCTGGTGAAGGGCGGTAAAGAAGGAGGAAATCTGTGAAGATTCTGACTCTTTTCTCCTGTGCCCACTGCTGGAACGTGTCCCTGTATGGACATGCATAAGAAATAGGAGCAGGAGTCGGCCATTCGGCCCCTCGAGCCTGCTCCGCCATTCAATAAGATCATGGCTGATCTTCGACCTCAACTCCACTTTCCCGCCCAATCCCCATATCCCTTGATTCGCTTAATATTCAAAAATCTATCGCTCTCAGTCTTGAATATACTCAACGACTGAGCCTCCACAGCCCTCTGGGGTAGAGAATTCCAAAGATTCACCTTCCTCTGAGTGAAGAAATTTCTCCTCATCTCAGTCCTGAATGGCCGACCCCTTATCCTGAGACTGTGACCCCTGGTTCTAGACTCCCCAGCCAGGGGAAACATCCTCCTTGCATCTACCCTGTCAAGCCCTGTAAGAATTTTGTATGTTTCAATGAGATCACCTCTCATTCTTCTAAACTCTAGAGAATATAGGCCTAGTCTACTCAATCTCTCCTCATAGGACAATCCCCCCATCCCAGGAACCAGTCTGGTGAACCTTCGCTGCACTCCCTCTATGGCGAGTATATCCTTCCTTAGGTAAGGAGACCAAAACTGTACACAGTGCTCCAGGTGTGGTCTCACCAGGGCCCTATATAATTGCAGTAAGACGTCTTTACTCTTTTACTCAAATCCTCTTGTAATAAAGGCCAACATACCATTTGCTTTCCTAATTGCTTGCTGTAGCTGCATGTTAACTTTCAGTGATTCGTGTACAAGGACACCCAGGTCCCTCTGAACACCAACATTTCTCAATCTCTCACCATTTAAAAAATACTCTGCTTTTCTATTTTTCCTACCAAAGTGGATAACTTCACATTTCTCCACATTATATTCCATTTGCCATATTCTTGCCCACTCACTTAGCCTGTCTTTATCCCCTTGAAGTCTCCTTGCATCCTCCTCACAACTTACATTCCCGTCCAGCTTTGTATCGCCAGCAAACTTAGATATATTACATTTGGTCCCCTCATCCAAATCATTGATGTAGATTGTGAATAGCCGAGGCCCAAGCACTGATCCTTGCGGTAACCCACTAGTTACAGCCTGCCAACCCGAAAATGACCCGTTTATTCCTACTCTCTGTTTTCTGTCCGTTAACCAATCCTCAATCCATGCGAGTATATTACCCCCAATCTCATGAGTCTTAATTTTGTTTAATAACCTCTTGTGTGGCACCTTATCGAATGCCTTCTGAAAATCCAAATACACCACATCCACTGGTTCCCCCTTATCTATTCTGCTAGTTACAACCTCAAAAAACTCTAACAGATTTGTCAAACGTGATTTCCCTTTCATAAATCCGTGTTGACTCTGCCCAATCCTATTACTATTTTCTAAGTGCCCTGTTACCACCTCCTTAATAATAGATTCTAGCATTTTCCCTGCTACTGATGCCATTCCTGTTATGGAGGTGTCACACTTCCTGTGCCACACTCATCCGGGCTTCTTCTTATTCTTAGGCAGTCCCTTGGAACCGAGGATGACTTGCTTCCACACTAAAAATGAGTTCTCAGGTGACTGATGAGTCCAATGCTGGATCTACAGTCTCTGTCACAGGTGGGGCAGACGGTGGTTGAAGGGGCGGGTGGGTGGGGTGCTTGGGTTGACGTGCGCTCCTTCCGCTGTTTGCGCTTGGCTTCCGCTTGCTCCCGGCGAAGAGACTCGAGGTGTTCGGAGCCTTCCCCGGATGCTTCTCCTCCACTTTGTGCGGTCTTGGGCCGGGGATTCCCAGGTGTCGGTGGGGATGTTGCACTTTTTCAAGGAGGCTTTGAGGGTGTCCTTGAAGCGTTTCCTCTGCCCACCTGGGGCTCTCTTGCCATGTCGGAGCTCCGAGTAGAGCGCTTGTTTTGGGAGTCTCGTATCGGGCATGTGGACGATGTGACCCGTCCATCGGAGCTGATCGAGCGTGGTCAAAGCTTCGATGCTGGGGATGTTGGCCTGAGCGAGAACACTGACATTGGTGCGCCTATCCTGTCAATAGATTCACACTCATCCGGGCTTAACACTCTGTTGATTGACCTGAAGTGAAACTGTTGACAAATCGGAACTGAGTAGGTGGGGAAATGCACAAATCTAGAGCAAGGAAAGTAGCTCTAAAGCCAGCAATGAGCAACTTAAAAAGGTTGAACCACTCAAACTGTTAAAACAAAATCCTTGACAAGCTTTTGGCTCAACATTTTTTTTAATTTTCCCACAGCCTGGTGATTACGAGCTAAGATTTCTAAAACAATAAAAACTGCTTATTTCACCGTTGTGGCATCAGGGGACAAGTAGCAGAATGGATAGCTAGCTGGCTTCAAGACAGAAGACAAAGAGTCGGAGCAAAGGGTAGCTATTCAGGAAATGGGCTCCCACAAGGATCAGTGCTGGGACCACAGTTGTTCACAATTTACATTAACGATTTAGACTTTGGAATCAAAAACACAATTGCTAAATTTGCAGATGACACCAAATTGGGGGAAATGGTTAATACTGAGGAGGACTGCAACAAATTGCAGGAAGACATTAAGAACATAAGAAGTAGGAGCAGGAGTAGGCCATACGGCCCCTCGGGCCTGCTCCGCCATTCAATAGGATCATGGCTGATCCGAATCTAGACTCACGTCCACTTCCCTGCCCGCTCCCCGTAACCCCTAATTCCCTTATCAGCTAGGAAACTGTCTATCTCCATTTTAAATTTATTTAATGTTGCAGCTTCCACAGCTCTCTGGGGTAGCAAATTCCATAGATTTACTACCCTCTGAGTGAAGAAGTTTCTCCTCATTCTCAGTTTTGAAAGGGCAGCCCCTTATTCTAAGATTATGCCCCCTAATAAACTTGAAGAATGGGCATATAATTGGCAAATGAAATTCAACACAGATAAATGTGAGTTATTACATTTTGGTAAGAAAAATAAGGAGGTCACATATTAATTGGAAAATAAGAATCTAAATGGGGTAGAGGAGCAAAGGGATCTTGGAGCACAAATACACAAATCACTAAAAGTAGCGACGCAGATTAATAAGGCCATAAAAAAAGCAAACCAAGCACTGGGCTTCATTTCTAGAAGGATTGAATTGAAAAGTAGTGAAGTTATGCTAAACCTGTATCATGCCCTGGTTAGACCACACTTGGAGCACTGTGCACAGTTCTGGTCTCCATATACCTTGGTTAGACCACACTTGCAGCACTGTGCACAGTCCTGGTCCATATATACCTTGGTTAGACCACACTTGGAGCACTGGGCACAGTCCTGGTCTCCGTATACCTCGGTCAGACCACACTTGGAGCACTGTGCACGGTCCTGGTCTCCATATACCTCGGTTAGACCACACTTGGAGTACTGTGTACAAATCCAGTCGCCATATTATAAAAAGGATATAGAGGCACTGAAGGGGGTGCAGAGAAGATTTACAAGGATGATACGAGAACTGTACAAGTATGCCTATCAGGAAAGGATGAACAGGCTGGGTCTCTTTTCACACAGAATCACAGAAACCCCACAGTGCAGATAGAGGCCATTTCGGCCCATCGAGCCTGCACCGACACATATCCCACCCGATCCCCGTAACCCCTACACCAACACATATCCCACCCTATCCCCGTAACCCCACGTATTTAAGCCCCCTAACACTAAGGGTCAATTTATGATAGCCAATCAACCTAACCCGCACATCTTTGGACTGTGGGAGGAAACCGGAGCACCTGGAGAAAACCCACGCAAACACGGGGAGAATGTGCAAACTCCACACAGACAGTCAACCGAGGCCGGATTCGAACCCGGGTCCCTGGCGCTGTGAGGCAACAGTGCTAACCACTATGCCACCGTGCCGCCCTTGAAAAAAGAAGGCTGAGGGGTGACCGAATAACGGTCTTTAAAATTATGAAAGGTTTTGATAGAGTGGATACAGAGAGAGTGTTTCCACTTGTGGGGAAGAGCAAAACTAGAGGCCATCAATATAAGATCGTCACTAATAAATCCAATAGGGAATTCAGGAGAAACTTCTTCACCCAGAGAGTGGTGAGAATGTGGAACTCGCTACCACAGGGAGTGGTTGAAGCGAATAGTATAGAGGCATTTAAGGGGAGGCTAGATAAACATATGAGGGAGAAAGGAATAGAGGGTTATGGTGATAGAATTAGATGAGGAAAGACGGGGTGGAGCATAAACGCCGGCATGGACTTGTTGGGCTGAATGGTCTTTTTCTGTGCCGTATATATTTTTTTATTCGTTCATGGGATGTGGGCGTCGCTGGCAAGGTCTACAATTATTGCCCATCCCTAGATGCCTTCTTGAACCGCTGCAGTCCATGTGGTGAAGGTGCTCCCACAGTGCTGTTAGGGAGGGAGTTCCAGGATTTTGACCCAGTGATGATGAAGGAACGGCCGATATATTTCCAAGTCAGGATGGTGTGAGCGACTTGGAGGAGAACTTGGAGGTGGTGGTGTTCCCCATGCGCCTGCTGCCCTTGTCCTTCTAGGTGGAAGAGGTCGCGGGTTTGGGAGGTGCTGCCGAAGAAGCCTTGGCGAGTTGCTGCAGTGCATCTTGTAGATGGTACACACTGCAGCCACGGTGCACCGGTGGTGGAGGGAGTGAATGTTTAAGGTGGTGGATGGGGTGCCGATCAAGCGGGCCGCTTTGTCCTGGATGGTGTCGAGCTTCTTGAGTGTTGTTGGAGCTGCACTCACCCAGGCAAGTGGAGAGTATTCCATCACGCTCCTGACTTGTGCCTTATAGTTGGTGAAAAGGCTTTGGGGAGTCCGATGTAAAGTAGTGGGATCTTGCTGTGTGTGCAAAATGGCTGCATGTGTCTGTTGCCAATGCAGCGACAGTGACCGCCTTTCAAAGTATCTCATTGTGCGTGAAGCCCTTTGAGCTATTGCTGAAATAAATGAAGGTGCCAACCTATGAATATTCAAGCAGAAAATGCTGGAGATACTCAGCAGGTCAGGCAGCATCTGTGAAGAGAGAAACAGAGTTAACGTTTCAGGTCGATGACCTTTCGTCAGAACTGGAAAAAAGCAGGAAATGGAACAGATTTTTAAGCAAGTGTAGGGGCTGGGAAAGGGGGGAGGGGATGAGAGAACAAAAGGGAAGGCCTGTGATAGGCTGGAAGGCAGGAGAGATTAAGAGACATTAAGAGATATTCAAGGCGAGAGGAGATGGTAATGAGACAGGTTAAGAAACAAAGAATGGCTCTAGATGAAGTGTAAATTGCGCTGGCAGAATGGAAGACAGCTGCCCTGTGGGAGAGAAGAACAGAAGGCACAAACAAAAAGTGTGGATAAAAATATATATATGATAGGGGCCGAGGTTATGATCTGAAATTGTTGAACTCGATGTTGAGTCCGGAAGACTGTAAAGTGCCTAATCGAAAGATGAGGTGCTGTTCCTCGAGCTTACGCTGAGCTTCCGTGAAACAATGCAAGAGGCCGAGGACAGTGAGGTCCGAGTGGGAATGGGGCGGTGAATTAAAGTGACAGGCGACCGGAAGCTCAGGGTCCCCCTTACGGACTGAACGGAGGTGTTCCGCAAAACGGTCACCCAATCTGCGTTTGGTCTCCCCAATGTAGAGGAAACCACATCGTGAGCAGCGAATACAGTGGTGTAATAAAACTCACTACACACTTGGTTTGAGTACAAAGCAAGGCTTTAATCAACTTGTTTCAGAACATGGAGGTCTAGTTGTACTTCACTAGCTCCTTGTCTAACAAAATGTCCTGAGCAAGCTGGGCCCACGCCCGAGTATTTATACTCCTTGGACGGCGTCACCAGCTGGCCGTCCAGTGTTATTTCATGAGTCTTTCTTCATGGATCATAAGATTCATAACATACAGTATACTAAATTGCAAGAAGTACAAGTAAATCGCTGTTTCACCTGGAAGGGGTGTTTGGGGCCCTGGACAGTGGGAAGGGGGGAGGTATAAGGGCATGTGTTGCATCTCCTGCGCTTGCACGGGAAGGTGCTGGGCGAAGGGGAAGGGGTGTTGGGGCTGATAGGGGAGTGGACTAGGGTGTCGCGGAGGGAGCGGTCCCTACGGAATGCTGAAAGGGGAGGTGAGCGGAAGATGCGTTTGGTGGTGGGATCACGGTGGAGGTGGCGAAAATGGCGGAGGATGATCCGTTGAATGTAGAGGCTGGTGGGGTGAAAGGTGAGGCCAAGGGGAACCCTATCGTGGTTCCGGGAGGGAGGGGCAGGGGTGAGGGCAGAAGTGCGGGAGATAGAACGGACACGGTCAAGGGCCGTGTCAACCACTGTAGAGGGGAATCCTCGGTTGAGGAAAAAGGAAGACATGTCGGAAGTACTGGTATGGAAGGTGGCATCGTCAGAGCAGATGCGGCGGAGACGGAGAAACTGGGAGAATGGAATAGAGTCCTTACAGGAGGCGGGGTGGGAGGAAGTGTAGTCCAGGTAGCTGTGGGAGTCAGTGGGCTTGTAGTGAATGTTGGTCAATAACCTATCCCCAGAAATGGAGACAGAGTGTCGAGGAAAGGAAGGGAAGAGTCGGAAATGGACCATATGAAGGTGAGGGAAGGGTGGAAATTGGAAGCAAAGTGAATTAAATTATCTAGTTCAGGGCGAGAGCAGGAAACGGCACCGATACAGTCATCAATGTACCGGAAAAAGAGGTGAGGGTGGAACTGAAAGAAATCCGTATTTGTAGGGAAATGGTGTTAGGAAAATTGATGGGACTGAAGGCCGATAAATCCCCAGGGCCTGATAATCTACATCCTAGGGTACTTAAGGAAGTGGCCCTAGAAATAGTAGATGCATTGCTGGTCATCTTCCAGAACTCAATAGACTCTGGAACGGTTCCCATGGATTGGAGGGTAGCTAATGTTACCCCACTATTCGAAAAAGCGGGGAATTATAGACCGGTAAGCCTGACATCGGTAGTGGGGAAAATGCTAGAGTCTATTATAAAAGATGTAATAGCAGAGCACTTGGTAAGCAGTGACAGGATCGGACAAAGTCAACATGGATTTACAAAAGGTAAATCATGCTTGACTAATCTACTGGAATTTTTTGAGGATGTAACTGGTAAAGTAGGTAAGGGAGAACCAGTGGATGTGGTGTTTTTGGACTTTCAGAAGGCTTTCGATAAGGTCCCACATAAGAGATTAGCGTGTAAAGTTAAGGCACATGGGATTGGGGGCAAGGTATTGACTTGGATAGAGAACTGGTTGGCGGACAGAAAGCAAAGAGTTGGAATAAACGGGTCGTTTTCCGAGTGGCGGGCAGTGACTAGTGGGGTACCGCAAGGATCGGTCCTAGGACCCCAGCTGTTCACAATATATATTAATGATCTGGACGAGGGAATTGGATGTAATATCTCCAAATTTGCAGACGACACAAAGCTGGGTGGGAGGGTAAGCTGTGAGGAGGATGTCGTGAAACTCCAGTACGATTTGGACAGGTTGAGTGATTGGGCAGAAACATGGCAAATGCACTATAACGTGGATAAATGTGAGGTTATCCACTTTGGTGGCAAAAACAGGAAGGCAGATTATTATTTGAATGGCAATAGATTGGGAGAAGGGGAAGTGCAAAGAGACCTGGGTGTCCTTGTGCACCAGTCGCTGAAGGTAAGCATGCAGGTGCAGCAGGCGGTTAAGAAGGCAAATGGTATGTTGGCCTTCGTAGCAAGAGGGTTCGAGTACAGGAACAAGGATGTCTTGCTACAGTTGTACAGGGCCTTGGTGAGACCGCACCTTGAGTATTGTGTGCAGTTTTGGTCGCCTTACCTGAGGAAGGACGTTCTTGCCATGGAAGGAGTGCAGCGAAGATTCACCAGGCTGATACCTGGGATGGCAGGAATGACGTATGAGGAGAGAGTGTGTCGATTGGGCTTATACTCGCTGGAGTTTAGAAGATTGAGAGGGGATCTCATCGAAACCTATAAAATTCTGTCAGGCCTGGACAGACTAGATGCAGGAAGGATGTTCCCGATGGTCGAGGAGTCCATAACCAGGGGTCATAGTCTAAGGATAAGGGGTAAGCCATTTAGGACTGAAATGAGGAGGAATTTCTTCACCCAGAGAGTGGTGAACCTGTGGAATTCTCTGCCACAGAGGGCGGTGGAGGCCAGTTCATTAAATATATTCAAGAAAGAGTTGGATATATTTCTTAAGGCTAAAGGGATCAAGGGGTATGGGGAGAAGGCAGGGACAGGGTACTGAATTTGGATGATCAGCCATGATCTCATTGAATGGCGGAGCAGGCTCGAAGGGCCGAATGGCCTACTCCTGCTCCTATCTTCTATGTTTCTATGACCTGAGTAGGACTGGAACAGAGAGTGTTCCACATATCCCATGAAAAGGCAGGCATAGCTAGCGGATTCCCACAGCAACACCTTTGATTTGGAGGAAGTGAGTGGAGTCAAAGGAGAAGTTGTTCAATGTGAGAACAAGTTCAGCCAGGCGGAGGAGGGTGGTGGTGGATGGGGACTGGTTGGGCCTCTGTTCAAGGAAGAAGTGGAGCGCCCTCAAGCCATCCTGGTGGGGGATGGAGGTGTAGACGGATTGTACGTCCATAGTGAAAAGGAGGCGGTTGGGGCCAGGAAACTGGAAATTGTTAAAGTGGCGGAGGGTGTTGGAAGAGTCGCAGATGTAGGTGGGAAGAGACTGGACAAGGGGAGAAAAAAATAGAGTCGAGATAGGAAGAGATAAGTTCCGCGGGGCAAGAACAGGCTGAAACGATGGGTCTACCAGGGCAGTCCTGTTTGTGGATCTTGGGAAGGAGGTAGAAGCGGGCTGTGCGGGGTTGGGGAACTATGAGGTTGGCGGCCGTAGGGGGAAGATCTCCAGAGGAGATGAGGTCAGTGACAGTCTTGGAAACAATGGCTTGATGTTTGCTAGTGGGGTCATGGTCCAGGCGGAGGTAGGAGGAGGTATCGGAGAGTTGGCATTCAGCTTCCGCTAGGTAGAGGCCGGTACGCCAAACAACAACAGCACCACCCTTGTCAGCAGGTTTAATGATATTGTCGGGGTTGGATCTGAGAGAATGGAGTGCTGCAAGTTCAGAGGGAGGTAGGTTGCAGTGAATGAGGGGAGCAGAGAAAAGGAGACGGCCGATGTCACGCCGGCAGTTTGCAATGAAAAGATCTAGAGAGGGTAAGAGGCCAGGGGGAGGGGTCCAGGTAGAACGGGAATTCTGAAAGCGGGAGAAAGGGTCAGCCGTGCGGGGGGAAGACTCCGGGCCAAAGAAGTGGGCATGGAGACGAAGGCAGCGGAAAATGAGCTCAGCATTGTGCCGAGCTCGAAATTCATTGAGGTGGGGGCGTAAGGGGATGAAGCTCAGGCCTTTGCTAAGGACTGATCGTTCGGGGTCAGAGAGGGGAAGGTCAGAGGGGATAGTGAAAACGCGGCAGGGGGTGAGATTGGGAGAAGGGATGGGATCAGAGGAAAGTGAAGGGGAAGAAGGTTCTGGAGGAGCGTTAGTGTCCAAGAGTTGATGAAGCTTGCGATCCTTGATACCTGAAAGGAAGAAAAAAAGTTTTTTGTTAAAGCGCCGGATGAGGCGAAGGATGAAATGGAATTGTGGACCAGGACAGCTTTGACATAGAGTGAGTCGGTGCTGCTGAAGAGAGAGGTCGAGAGTGTTCATGTGGCGTCGCATGGCATTCAGCGTGGATCTCAGGATACGGCGAGAGCAGTGGTTCGAGGAACGCTGAATATCTTGGAGATATCTGTAGTTCTGGGGGGATCCAAAACACGAAGCTGGAGACAGTTGCTGAGGAAAGATATGTGGATGTGAAAGCGAGTTTTGGTAGATACCTGATCAAACACGAGAAGGGAGACAGAAAGCAATGAAGATGCACAAGGTAAAAGAGAGAAATGGAAATCCCGTCGGAGAGAAGAGCAGAACTTCTTCAGGGTGGGCATTCCTGGAAGAGAGGTGACAGTGAATTAAACACTACAGGAAACTCGATTTACCGGCACCTAAATAACCGGAAATCTCAGTTAACCGGCAAAATTCAGGAGTAGGTTCAGGTAAGTTTTACTTCATATTAGTGGCCATTCCTCGATCTATGGCTGTGCAATCGGGGTTCCTGCACATGTTGCTAAGCAACAGGGACGCTTGGTCTGTGGCCGGGGTTCCTGCACATGTTGCTAAGCAACAGGGACGCTTGGTCTGTGGCCGGGGTTCCTGCACATGTTGCTAAGCAACAGGGAAGCCTGGATTTGTTGCTGTGTACGGAGCTCTCCTACCTTTTAACTATACCACACTGTAATCCGGACTTTTTGATAAACCGGCACCACGCCGGTCCCGTTGGTGCCGGATAAAAAAGAGTTTCCTGTAATACAAAAAGAAAATACTGCAGATGCTGGAAATCTGAAATAAAAACAGAAAATGCTGGAGATACTCAGCAGGCCAGGGCAGCATCTGTGGAGAGAGAAACAGAGTTAACGTTTCAGGTCGATGACCTTTCGTCAGAACTGGATAAAAGCAGGAAATGGAACAGATTTTTAAGCAAGTGTAGGGGCTGGGAAATGGGGGAGGGGATGAAAGAACAAAAGGGAAGGTCTGTGATAGGATATCTATATTTTTATATATATATCTTTTATCCACACTTTTTGTTTGTGCCTTC
Organism: Somniosus microcephalus; assembly: GCF_052327205.1. Lineage (NCBI taxonomy): Eukaryota > Metazoa > Chordata > Chondrichthyes > Squaliformes > Somniosidae > Somniosus > Somniosus microcephalus. The sequence continues at coordinate 78,648,970 of NW_028225180.1, forward strand.
TGTTCTTCTCTCCCACATGGCAGCTGTCTTTCATTCTGCCAGCGCAATTTACACTTCATCAAGGGCCATCCTTTGTTTCTTAACCTGTCCCATTACCATCTCCTTTTGCTTTGAATATCTCTTAATGTCTCTTAACCTCTCCTGCCTTCTATCCTATCACAGGCCTTCCCTTTTGTTCTTTCACCCCGTCCCCCATTTCCCAGCCCCTACACTTGCTTAAAATCTGTTCCATTTCCTGCTTTTTTCCAAATCTGACAAAAGGCCATCGACCTAGAAACATAGAAGATAGGAGCAGGAGTAAGCCATTCGGCCCCTCAAGCCTGCTCCGCCATTCAATGAGATCATGGTTGATCATCCAAATTCAGTACCCTGTCCCTGCCTTCTCCCCATATCCCTTGATCCCTTTAGCCGTAAGAAATATATCTAACTCCTTCTTGAATATATTTAATGAATTGGCCTCAACCGCCCTCTGTGGTAGAGAATTCCACAGGTTCACCACTCTCTGGGTGAAGAAATTCCTCCTCATTTCAGTCCTAAATGGCTTACCCCTTATCCTTAGACTGTGACCCCTGGTTCTGGACTCCCCCGCCATCGGGAACATCCTTCCTGCATCTAGTCTGATCCAGTCCTGTCAGAATTTTATAAGTTTCAACCTGAAACGTTGACTCTGTTTCTCTCTTCACAGATGCTGCCTGACCTGCTGAGTATCTCCAGCATTTCTTATTTTTATTTCAGATTTCCAGCATCTGCATTATTTTCTTTTTGTATGAATATTCAAGTCTTTATTTCAACATAAAACAATAGCCACCAGTGAGGCAATGACCCAGGGGCAAATAACACCCAAAAACAATAATGTTTGGGTGCCTTGAGTTCATACTTATTTTTTTTTAAATTGGAATTAGTTAACCTCGTGCTGTGCTTGGAATACAATCTAAAGTCTACTTTAAAAAAAATGAAAATAAAGAAGCCTAAAACCCTAGGCCTCTTCAATGGAACTTTATTGTTCCAGAATTGCTCTCAATATAACTTTATTGTTCCAGAATGACTCTCAAAATAACTTTATAAGAAAATAACTGATTTTTTTTAAATTTTGGATTATTTTCACCTCATGTTGTTCTCAGATTAAGATCTACAATCTAGTATTTGTTAGGCCGGAGCGGAAGCCTGCAGGGCCGGGCCGCGCTCTCTCCCAGTGTCTCCAGAGCCCGGGCCCCGGGCTTTCTTCCCTGTCT
>NW_028225180.1:79250701-79462794 GCF_052327205.1 Somniosus microcephalus
TTAATATCTGTTACATCTCCAGTTTTTCCCAGTTCTGATGAAGGGTCCCAGACCTGAAACGTTAACTCTGTTTCTCTCTCCACGGATGCTGCCTGGCCTGCTGAGTATTTCTAGCATTTTGTGTTGTTATTTCAGATTTCCAGCATCCGCAGTATTTTGCTATTATAGTACTGAGGGAGCGCCGCACTGTCAGAGGGGCAGTACTGAGGGAGTGCCGCACTGTCAGAGGGGCAGTACTGAGGGAGTGCCGCACTGTTAGAGGTGCCATCTTTCGGATGAGACATTAAACCGAGGTCCCCGTCTGCTCTCTCAGGTAGACGTAAAAGATCCCATGGCCACTATTGGAAGAAGAGCAGGGGAGCTGTCCCGGCCAACATTCATGCCTTGGCCAACACAAACATAGATTGGCTGATCATCCGTCTCACATGGGATCCTGCTGTGTACATAACGTCTGTGCCTCAAGGGTAATTTATGGGATGTGAAGTGCTTTGGGAGGTCCTGAGGATGTGGAGGGATGCTGTATACCTGCAAGCATCTTCTTTCTTTTCATGACCTCAGGCTAAGGCGAGGTGCAGATTTTCACCGAGAGAGGAGCAGAGGGGGAACTGGGTGAGGCCGCGTGCATTTGTTGGCAGTCGGAGCCTCTGTGTATTCAGTAACGTTCCGGCCCAACGAGCCAGGAATCTGGATAATGAGACTGCTCCGAGATCTGTCGACATGTTAGCCACACCTCCTCCGTGATTCATGGGTAAAGACATTCACACCAGAGGCTCCCACATCCGATCAACCGGGGCGGCAATAGACGTGCAGCAATTGGCCTCAGTGCCTTTCCACTCCAGTGACTTGAGCAAAAACTGTAGGACGATACTACCAGTGCCAGTACTGAGGGAGTGCTGCACTGTCGGAAGGGCAGTACTGAGGGAGCGGCGCACTGTCGGAGGGGCAGTACTGAGGGAGCGCCGCACTGTCGGAGGGACAGTAGTGAGGGAGTGCTGCATTGTCAGAGGGGGAGTACTGAGGGAGCGCCGCACTGTCGGAGGGGCAGTACTGAGGGAGCGCTGCACTGTGGGAGGGACAGTACTGAGGGAGTGCTGCACTTTCGGAGGGGCAGTACTGAGGGAGCACTGCACTGTCGGAGGGGCAGTACTGAGGGAGCACCGCACTGTCGGAGGGGCAGTACTGAGGGAGCGCCGCACTGTCGGAGGGGCAGTACTGAGGGAGCGCCGCACTGTTGGAGGGGCTGTACTGAGGGAGCGCCGCACTGTCGGAGGGGCAGTACTGAGGGAGCGCCGCACTGTCGGAGGGGCTGTACTGAGGGAGCGCCGCACTGTCGGAGGGGCAGTACTGAGGGAGCGCCGCACTGTCGGAGGGGCCATACTGAGGGAGCGCCGCACTGTCAGAGGGGCCGTACTGACGGAGTGCCGCACTGTCGGCGGGGCAGTACTGAGGGAGTGCTGCACTGTGGGAGGGACAGTAGTGAGGGAGTGCTGCATTGTCGGAGGGGGAGTACTGAGGGAGCGCTGCACTGTCAGAGGGGCAGTACTGAGCGAGCGCTGCACTGTCAGAGGGGCAGTACTGAGGGAGCACCGCACTGTCGGAGGGGCAGTACTGAGGGAGCGCTGCACTGTGGGAGGGACAGTAGTGAGGGTGTGCTGCATTGTCGGAGGGGGAGTACTGAGGGAGCGCTGCACTGTCGGAGGGGCAGTACTGAGGGAGCGCCGCACTGTCGGAGGGGCAGTACTGAGGGAGCACTGCACTGTCGGAGGGGCAGTACTGAGGGAGCGCTGCACTGTGGGAGGGACAGTACTGAGGGAGTGCTGCACTTTCGGAGGGACAGTACTGAGGGAGCACTGCACTGTTGGAGGGGCAGTACTGAGGAGCACCGCACTGTCGGAGGGGCAGTACTGAGGGAGCGCCGCACTGTTGGAGGGGCTGTACTGAGGGAGCGCCGCACTGTCGGAGGGGCAGTACTGAGGGAGCGCCGCACTGTCGGAGGGGCTGTACTGAGGGAGCGCCGCACTGTCAGAGGGGCAGTACTGAGGGAGCGCCGCACTGTCGGAGGGGCAGTACTGACGGAGTGCCGCACTGTTGGAGGGGCCGTACTGAGGGAGCGCCGCACTGTCAGAGGGGCCGTATTGACGGAGTGCCGCACTGTCGGAGGTGCCGTCTTTCGGATGAGACGTTAAACCAAGGCCCCGTCTGCCCTCTCAGGTGGACATAAAAGATCCCATGGCCACTATTGGAAGAAGAGCAGGGGGAGTTCTCCCCGGTGTCCTGGGTCAATATTTATCCCTCAATCAACATCACTAAAAAAACAGATGATCTGGTCATTGTTGTTGTGTCGGTACCTTTCTACCTAGACACAATTTAGGACTCAGAACCCAGAGATTCAAACATGAAGTGCTTTATTGGAAGGAAAGGAAGTTCTGGCAAGTTCCGAACAAAGAGAGCTAAACTTAACCGAGAACACCCAACCATTTATCTCCTGTGACAGCGCCACCACAGGTGGGAGGAGAACACACAATACATAACATTTCCTCCCCTCTTAAATGGAAGGTCCACATTATTCCTCAACAGGTAAGTTACTTTCAATGCACTTAGCGAACCTAGGGTAGAGGTAGACTGCCTCAAACCCTGACTTTACCCTGGGGTTTATTCTGCCCCAGTCTTGTGGGTAAGTCACTAAGCCTACAGATCCAAGCGTCTTGGAGGCTGCCGCTCTCTGACAGGATACCGGCGGTCATCGCTGGCTTCCACAGCAGTAGGCATTGACACAGGCCTAGATAGAGAAGGTGCCTGTGTCAGTTGAAAGTCAGGAGTTTGCACAGGTGGAACAGTCTCTTTGACTTCCTGTGTTGGAGAAGAGCACTGTGGCAAAGGATGCTGGTTTGCGGTATCATCCGGAAACATTTCAGGCCAACCAGCCTTTGGAGCCTCTGTGGCTGTCTCTGCTCCTAGCAACAGTTGATCTGTGTGTCTTCTCCAGACGACGCCCTCAGCAGTCTCAACCATGTAAGACACAGGGCCCGTCTGCACGATCACCGTAGCAGGAACCCATTTCGGTCCAGTGTTGTAGTTTCAAGCTAGGACGTGCTCTCCCGGATGAAACAGTCTCTCCTTGGCTCTTTTCTCTCTCTTTTCAACTTAAGCTTGTTGTTGACGATGGACAACCTGCTCTGCCCTTGGAGGTTTGAGTAAGTCAAAACTTGTCTGCAACTGCCTCTTTATCATGAGCGAAGCGGGGGAAGTTTTGGTTGTGGCATGCGGCTCATTCCTGTAGGACAACAGGAAGCTGTTCAGACGTTGGTGGATTGAGCCCTGACCTTGCGATGCCTTCAAGGCGTGCTTCAAAGTTTGCACGAACCTTTCTGCCTGGCCGTTAGTAGAGGGATGATAGGGCGCAGACCTGATGTGTTGGACACCATTCACATGCAGGAAGGTTGCAAACTCCTGTGATACAAATTGTGGACCGTTGTCACTTACGAGTTGTTCCGGTGAGCCATAACGGCTGAACATCTCACCAAGTTTCTCAATTGTTTTCTCTGCCGTGGTAGACCTCATCACAGCGACCTCCGGCCACTTGCTATGAGCGTCTACAACCACCATAAACATCTTCTCTTCGAAAGGACCGGCGAAGTCCACATGTACTCGCTGCCACACTTCTGCAGGCCAATCCCAGGGGTGTAGGGTTGCCAGCTGTGGAACATTCCGGACCCTTTGACATGGGGAACATGTTTTGGCTTTCTCCTCAATATTCCCATCGAGACCTGGCCACCAGAAGTAGCTTCTTGCCATTTCCTTCATCCGAACCATCCCACTGTGGCCTGTATGAAGTTGTTGCAGTATAGGTTCCCTCAGAGGTGGCGGAATGATGACACGGCGTCCCCAAAGAAGACAACCTGCCTGGACGGAGAGCTCATTTCTTTTTGAAACGTAAGGTTTCAAACTAGGAGAATCTCCTATAGCTCTCCCTCGAATGACATCGTCCATTACCTCAGACAGGACTGGATCGTTGCGGGTGTACCTTCGCACCTGAACTGCAGTGACAGGTGCTCCCTCCACTTGTCTAAAGTAGAAGATGTCTATCTGACGAGGCTCTGGGGGAGTAACAGGCAAGGGTAGCCTCGAGAGACCGTCTGCATTGCCGTGCAAGTCTGATTTGCGATATTTGATGTCGTATGTGCGTCCTGACAACAGTAAAGCCCACCTTTGCATCCTGCTTGCAGCAAGAGACGGAATTCCGGTGTGGGGCCCGAAGATTGAAGTCAATGGACGGTGGTCCATCAGGAGTGTGAACCTTCTCCCAAACAGGTACTGATGAAATTTTCGAATTCCAAAAACGATTCCCAAGGCCTCGCGCTCGATCTGCGCATAGTTACTCTCGGCCTTGTTCAAGGTGCGTGATGCGAAGGCGATAGGTTTCTCTTCACCCGAAGGCATGATGTGGGATATGACTGCTCCCACACCATAAGAACATAAGAAATAGGAGCAGGAGTAGGCCAATCGGCCCCTCGAGCCTGCTCCGCCATTCAATAAGATCATGGCTGATCTGATCCTAACCGCCAATCTACTATCACAGAACCATCCCCTGAATCTAACAGAATTAGATACACGAAATAGGAGCAGGATCAGGCTACACGGCCCCTGGGCCCGCTCCGCTACCCACAGGGCCATGTCTGATCCGAACCTAGACTCATGTCCAAATTCCTGCCCGCTCCCCGTAACCCTTAATTCCCTTTACTTCTAGGAAACTGTCTATTTCTGTTTTAAATTTATGTAATGATGTAGCTTCTACAGCTTTTTGGGGCAGCATATTCCATGAACCTACCACCCTCTGAGTGAAGTAGTTCATCCTCATCTCAGTTTTGAAAGAGCAGCCCCTTATTCTAAGACTATGCCCCCTAGTTCTAGTTTCACCCATCATCGGGAACATCCTCCCCGCATCCACACAATCCAACCCCTTCACAATCTTATATGTTTCAATAAGATCGCCTCTCATTCTTCTGAACTCCAATGAGTAGAGTCCCAATCTACTCAACCTCTCCTCATATGTCCATCCCCTCATCCCCGGGATTAACCGAGTGAACCTTCTTTGTACTGACTCGAGAGCAAGTATGTCTTTTCTTAAGTATGGACACCAAAACTGTATGCAGTATTCCAGGTGCGGTCTCACCAATACCATGTACAACTGAAGCAATACCTCCCTATTTTTATATTCTATCCCCCTAGCAATGAAAGCCACCATTCCATTGGCCTTCTTAATCACTTGCTGCACCTGCATACTAACCTTTTGAGTTTCGTGCACCAGGACCCCCAGATCCCTTTGTACTTCAGTACTTTCCAGTTTCTTGCCATTAAGATAATAACTTGCTCTACGATTTTTCCTGCCAAAGTGCATAACCTCACACTTTCCAGTATTGTATTCCATCTGCCAAATCTCTGCCCACTTACTTAGCCTGTCGATGTCCCCTTGCAGGTTTTTTATGTCCTCCTCACTCACTACTTTCCCTCCCATCTTAGTATCATCTGCAAACTTTGATATGTTACACTCGGTCCCCTCCTCCAAATCGTTAATATAGATTGTAAAGAGTTGGGGACCCAGCACTGACCCCTGCGGAACACCACTAGTTACTGATTGCCAGTCTGAGAATGAACCATTTATCCCAACTCTCTGCCTTCTGTTAGATAGCCAATCCTCTATCCATGCCAGAATATTACCCCCAATCCCGTGATTTTTTATCTTAAGCAATAATCTTTTGTGTGGCACCTTGTCAAATGCCTTTTGGAAGTCTAAATACACTACGTCCACTGGTTCCCCTTTATCCACCCTATATGTTACTTCCTCAAAGAACTCCAGCAAATTTGTCAAACATGACTTCCCCTTCATAAAACCATGCTGACTTTGTCCTATTAAATTATGATTATCCAAATGTCCTGTTACTGTCTCCTTAATAATGGACTCCAAAATTTTACCTACCACAGATGTTAGGCTAACCGGTCTATAGTTTCCAGCCTTCTGTCTACTGCCCTTTTTAAATAAGGGTGTTACATTAGCAGTTTTCCAGTCTGCCGGGACCTTTGCTGAGTCCAGGGAGTTTTGGAAAATTATTACTAATGCATCCACAATCCCTACCGCCACTTCCCTCAAGACCCTAGGATGTAAGCCATCCGGTCCAGGTGATTTATCCGCCTTGAGTCCCATTATTTTACCGAGTACCACTTCCTTAGTGATTTTGATCGTGTTTAGCTCCTCCCCCCCATAGCCCCCTGTTTGTCCAGTGTTGGGCTATTCTTAGTGTCCTCTACTGTAAAGACTGATACAAAATATTCATTCAGTGTTTTTGCCATCTCCATATTTCCCACCATTAATTTCCCGGTCTCATCCTCTAAGGGACCAACATTTACTTTAGCCACCCTTTTTCTTTTTATATAACTATAAAAACTCTTACTATCTGTTTTTATATTTTTTGCTAATTTACTTTCATAATCTATCTTCCCTTTCTTAATCAATCTTTTTGTTATTTTTTGCTGTCTTTTAAAGTTTTCCCAATCCTCTATCCTCCCACTAGATTTGGCTACCTTATATGCCCTTGTTTTTAGTCGAATACTATCCTTAATTTCTTTACTTAGCCACAGATGGCTGTCTTTTCTTTTACACCCTTTTCTTCTCAGTGGAATATATATTTTTTGGAAGTTGTAAAATAACTCCTTAAATGTACACCACTGATCATGTATCGTCTTACCCTTTAATCTATTTTCCCAATCCACTCTACTCAATTCCGCTCTCATACCTTCATAGTCTCCTTTATTCAAGCTTAGCACGCTTGTTTGAGATCCAACCTTCTCACCCTCGAATTGAATATGGAATTCAACCATGTTATGGTCACTCATTCGAAGGGGATCCTTTACTAGGACATTTTTAATTAATCCTGTCTCGTTACACAGGACCAGATCTAAGGTTGCTTGCCCCCTGGTCGGTTCAGTTACATACTGCTCAAGAAACCCATCCCTAATACATTCAATGAACTCATCCTCAAGGCAGCCCTGCCCAATTTGATTTGTCCAATTAATATGATAGTTAAAATCCCCCATAATTATAGATGTTCCCTTATTACAAGCCTCAACTATTTCCTGATTGATACTCCGTCCAACAGAGTTGCCACAGTTCGGAGGCCTATAGACTACGCCCACTAGTGTTTTTTTCCCCTTATTATTCCTTACCTCCACCCAAACTGTTTCATTATCCTGATCTTTTGACCCAATATCATTTCTTTGTATTACAGTGATTCCTTCCTTTATTAACATAGCCACCCCACCTCCCCTTCCTTCCTGCCTGTCCTTCCTGATCGTTAAATAACCTGGTATGTTTAATTCCCAGGCATTGTCACCCTGCAGCCATGTTTCTGTAATGGCCACAAGATCATACCCATATGTAGTTATTTGTGCCATTAACTCGTCTATTTTGTTACGAATGCTACGTGCATTCAGAGAGAGAACGTTCAAATATGTTTTGTGACACTTAGTTCCTGCTTTTGCCCTTTTTATTACTTTACCTTTTACTCCATACCTTCTGCCCCTTCCTGACACGCTCTGGTTTTTAATTTCCCCACTGCTACCTAAGTCTGTGACCTTCTCTGTTGTCATTTTTACTATTTGCTCTCTAGGAACCTCCCCCCCACTAGTTAGTTTAAAGCCCTCTCTACAGCCCTAGTTATATGATCCGCCAGGACTCTAGTCCCAGCACTGGCCAAGTGAAGCCCATCCCAACGGAACAGCTCCCTCCTGCCCCAGTACTGGTGCCAGTGTCCCAGGAAGCAAAACCCATTTCTCCCACGCCAGTCTTTGAGCCACGCATTTAACTCTCTAATTTTATTTGTCCTAGCCAAATTCGCTCGTGGCTCAGGTAATAATCCAGAGATTATTACCCTTGAGGTTCTGTTTTTTAATTTGACCCCTAGCTGGTGATGCATCACATGCTAGCTGCATGGGTAGCTTTGGGTCGAAGTGTGTCAGGACCTTTCAATTTCAATTTCAATTTCAATTTTTATTGGTCACATAACTAAATACAAGAAGTGTAATCTAGTCAATGAAATGCTTTTTTCCTGACGAGCCGAGAGCACCAAGCAGCAAGAACACTGAGCTGCCTGGTACGCACGGAGCTCGCAAGGACGGCAGCCATCTTCATCGGCGCCATCACAGAAAAACACAGACCGACATATACACGCATACATACTTTAAATATAAATAAAGCAGACATAAAATAAGTAAAAGACATAAAAAGACACCACGTAAAATGAACAAGCAATAATGTAAAAAAAGTAATTTCTACAATAATTACATTGATATTTCTACCCAGGCTTCTAGAATAATCTCTGGTTACAGGGTGGCCGCACTGGGAGAGCATTGTGAGGAACTCACAACTTATAATTAAATAAATTTAATTAATAAATTAATAAAATTAAATAAATAAAGTGCCCCCTCAGTCTTTCTCGATGTTGCCATCTTGGTCTCTCTCGATATTTCCCCTCTCTCTTGATGTTTCCTCTGTCTTTCTCGATGTTTCCTCTCAGTTTTTCTCGATGTTTCCCCTCGGTTTCTTCCACACACCTGGCCTGCACATTACCCTGGCTCTCCAACTTGGCGTCCTGGTAACCGGGTTCCGCTCCAGCTCTCATCCTTCAAACTGTCTCTCCAGCTCTCAACCTTCAAACCTCCGATTTCAGCAATGCTTTCTTTGCTTGGGCGAAAGCTTCGTTGCACAGTTCAGTCCATTTCCATGTTTTGCCTTGACATAGCAACTGATGTAACGGCTTCAGCAATGTTGCTAAGTCTGGAATAAACTTCCCATAGTAGTTAAGTAGCTCCAGAAATGAACATAACTGGCTCACATTCTGGGGTGCTGGGGCCTCCACGATCGCCTTGACCTTTGACGGCGCCTTATGCAGGCCAGTAGCGTCAATCACATGCCCCAGGTACTCAACTGAAGACTGAAAGAATCGCATTTGTCTTTACGAACTCTGAGTCCGTACTCTTTCAGTCGTTGTAGTGTCGCATCCAAGTTCAGAAGATGATCCTCCTCATTTGTCCCAGTGACAAGGATGTCGTCCAGGTAGCACTGGACTCCTGGCAGTCCACTCAAAGTCTGATCCATTGCCCTTTGGAATAGAGCAGGGGCCGACGTAATTCCAAACGGAAGGTGGCAGTACCTGTATAGCCCCTTGTGTGTCACAATTGTCAGCAGCTCCTTTGATTTGTCATCGACATGCATTTGTAGATAAGCCTGGCATAAGTCTATTTTGCTGAACTTTTGCCCTCCGGCCAGGCCCGTAAAAAGATCCTCAATGAGGGGAAGAGGGTACTGTTCCGCAGACAGCACCGGGTTCATTGCTGTGTGTAGGATCTTGCTGTGTGAAAAATGGCTGCTGCATTTCCTACATTACAACAGTGCAAGTAAAAAATTGATGGAGGTCCTCCTCACCAGCACCTGGAGAAATTGAGAGTCCATTTAGAGTGAGGGGAGAAGCATTCGTTTGACAGTCAACAAACAACAGCTTGCATTTATATAGCGCCTTTAATGTAGTAAAACGTCCCAAGGTTCTTCACAGGAGCGTTATCGAACAAAATTTGACACCGAGCCACATAAGGAGATATTAGGGCAGGTGACCAAATGCTTGGTCAAAGAGGGAGGTTTTAAAGAGCATCTTAAAGGAGGAGAGAGACAGGCGAAGAGGTTTAGGGAGGGAATTCCAGAGCTTAGGGCCCAGGCAGCTGAAGGCACGGCCACCAATGGTGGAGCGATTAAAATCGGGGGATGCTCAAGAGGCAAGAATTGGAGGAGCGCAGAGATCTCGGAGGGTTGTGGGGGTTGGAGGAGGTGACAGAGATAGGGAGGGGGGGGAGGCCATGGAGGGATTTGAAAATGAGGATGAGAATTTTAAAATCGAGGCGTTGCTGGACCGGGAGCCAATGTTGGTCAGCGAGCACAGGGGGTGATGGGTGAACGGGACTCGGTGCGGGTTAGGACACGGGGGCAGCAGAATGTTCTGTGCTCATACCGTGTAGTGATCGATTTTAATACAAATCCCAAATCTAGGCCCTGAGCTCTGGAATTCCCTCCCTAAACCTCTCCGCCTCTCTCTCCTCCTTTAAGACGCTCCTTAAAACCCACCTCTTTGACCAAGCTTTTGATCACCTGTCCCTAATATCTCCTTATGTGGCTCGGTGTCACATTTTGTTTGATAATCGCTCTTGTGAAGCACCCTGGGATGTTTTACTACATTAAAGGCGCTATACAAATGCAAGACGTTGTTGTAGTTAGAAAAGAGGAAGCGAAACACCGCAGATGCAGGAAATGTGAAATAAAAGTAAGGCAAGTTGTGGAAACTCTCAGCAGGACCGGCAGCCTGCGGCGGGTGAACGTCTCGGATCGGTGACCTTTCCTCACAACTTCCTCCTGCTACGCGGGCTGTCCGGCCAACACAAGGCAGTCAGAGTGAAGCGTGCCTCGTCTCCATCAGGCTGTCCGTGGCGCGCCGCTCGATATTTCTGGGCCTTTTTCTGTCGGCAGGTACCCTGCACACAGGAAGACACTGAACCAGGACAGAGGCAGCAAAATACTTCCAGAGACCTGTGATCTCCACCTCCCGCTGCACTCATAGGGGAAGAAATTGTCCCCAGATTGTGGAGTGCACGTTCTCCGACTGTGCAAAACATTTTGGTCTAGAAATTCAGTATCGCCACGTTTGGGGCGCGACAGCCGGGCGTTCGCTAAATTTAGCGCCCGCCACAACTTAGCGCCACCTTCGCCAAAATTGAGTTCCATCGCCCCAAGAGGTTACTGCTGCGCTAAAGCAGGCGATGCACGACTATCATAAGGCGCTAAGCCGGCGAGCCGAGGCGCTAACACCGAGGGCGGGCGCAGCGCAGGTGCGGAGAGTTTCTGAATGAAGGCAGACACGCTGGCGCCGGTCAGCTCGTAAAGGGGGAGGGTTGACTTGTTTGACTGCCATGCCCTGCACACTGCAGCCCTGAAGCAAGGCCTGACCATTGCTGATTCATCAGTTCTACGCCCTGGACCATGGGGAAGCCCGCTATTCTTCCAAATCCCATTGCACGCTCTTGCTGCTTGTCCAGGGTCATGGGGAAGGAGATGTACTGACGTCTCCTTCTGAAAAGGGCATTGTTCACCTGGCGGATGCAGCAATGTACCGCGAACTGGGAGATGTTGGCAATGTCCCCAGTAGCGAATTGGAAGGAGCCGGTGGCATAGAAGTTGAGAGCCACCGTCACCTTCACTGCCACCGACAGAGACGTCCTACTCCTCAGCTGTGGCTGCAGATCTCTGCGAAGCAGGTGGCAGATCTCAGTGACCATCTCCCTTCTGAATCGCAGCCTCCGAACACACTGCTCCTCAGACATGTTCAGATATGAGAACTGCTGGCGGAATACCCTGGGTGGGTAAGGCCTCCTGTGCCGACGCCTGTTGGCCCTTCTCCGTCTGGCCATGACTGGCACTCTCTCACGGCGTCTCTGATCCCTTTGAATGCAATGCAGAAAGCCAACGTTTCCACCCATTGCAGCCCCCATTATATGTGGCGACTCAAGGTTATGGCACTGAAAGATAAATCCAACTGCAAAGCTCTGGCCTGAAGCCAGAAGTACCTGTGCGAGCGCTGTGTCAAAGCAGAAAGCTCTCTGCCTTTGTCTCTCTCCAAATATCCGTCTCTCACACAGAAGGATTGACACAAAATGGCTGCCACTTATAATGCAGGAGGAGTCCCCTTTAAATAGCGCCCTCCGCGTCCCGCAGCGACTGGGAACCAATCCCCTCTACCAGTTGCTGGGGGCGCCAGGTGCAAAGAGGGGCGGTGCCACTGAAGTTCCGGTTCGGGACGCACCAAGGGCGTTGCACCATGAAATTACGTCACGATCTGCGCGCGCAGCTGAGCGGGCGCTGCGGTTTTGCGCCGCCGCTAAATCTTGAGTGAAGTTCGCGAGAGGCGCAGATCGTGCCGCGCCCGGGCGCTAGCCGTTTAGTGCCCCACTTCTCCTCCTCCTAAGGCGCTAGCGGCTGGCGCTAACAACTGAATTTCTAGGCCTTTGTTTTAAGTTGATCCCTTCCCGTTCTCGCCCTGAAGGAAATGCGGCAGCCAATTCTATAATGACCAGATCATCTGTTTTTAGCGATGTCAGTTGAAGGATAAGTATTGGCCCCAGGACATCTGAAAGATGGCACCTCCGACAGTGCGTCACTCCCTCAGTATTGCCCCTCCGACAGTGCGGCGCTCCCTCTGTACTGCCCCTCCGACAGTGCGGCGCTCCCTCAGTACTGCCCTTCCGACAGTGTGGTGCTCCCTCAGTACCGCCCCTCCGACATTGCGGCAATCCCTCAGTACTGCCCCTCCGACAGTGCAGCGCTCCCTCATTACCGCCCCTCTGACAGTGCGGCGCTCCCTCAGTACTGCTTCTCTGACATGCGGCGCTCCCTCAGTACCGTCCCACCGACACTGCAGCGCTCCCTCAGTACCACCCCTCCGACAGTGCGGCGCTGCCTCAGTACTGCCCCCCCGACAGTGTGGCGCTCCCTCAGTACTGCCCCTCCGACAGTGCGGCGCTCCCTCAGTACTGCCCCTCCGACAGTGCGGCGCTCCCTCAGTACTGGCACTCTGACATTGCGGCACTCCCTCAGTACTGTCCCTCCGACAGTGCGGCGCTCCCTCAGTACTGCCCCTCCGACATAGCGGCGCTCCCTCAGTACCGCCCCTCCGACAGTGCGACGCTCCCTCAGTACTTCCCCTCCGACAGTGCGGCGCACCCTCAGTACTTCCCCTCCGACATAGCGGCGCTCCCTCAGTACCGCCCCTCCGACATAGCGGCGCTCCCTCAGTACCGCCCCTCCGACAGTGCGACGCTCCCTCAGTACTTCCCCTCCGACAGTGCGGCGCACCCTCAGTACTGGCACTAGGAGTATCGGCCTGGATTATGGAGTCTTTGGAGTGGGGACTCGAACCCATGACCTCCAGACTCAGAGACAGGAGTGCTCTGAAGCAGGATTTTGTTGGACTGAATTGCCTTTACCTTCATCTAAGAATGAGGAATCACACTGGCCAGTGAGGTGGTCCAGTTACTCAAATTCCTCCATCTATCATTTTAAGTGAAGCAGCAACTTATTCTATTTAAACAGTGAAAAGGAATTTGTGACGATCGCGTTAAGCTCTCCCTACAACCTTCCGTTCCAAACTTCTTATCCTGTAACGAACCTAAAAGGGAAGGTCGCTTTCAGTCCCGGCCTTTGATGGGAGCAGGATTTGAGGATTTATTACAAATGCCCTTTGGGCCCAGCCATGCTGAGTCTGCCTCGGTCACGTGGTGTCAGTAATAAGTATTGATTGTCAGTGTCTGGAGTCACAACCTCAGCGGGGTCGGAGTGAAGTAGCCTCTGCTGCAGGCTGCTCAAGGTCAGACACAGGAAGGATCGGTAACTAACGCTGCCTCGCTGGAGCCAGACTCAGGGCCAGTGAAACTTTCATCGTAATTGTAGCAAGCAATTTCTCCACCCTCTCCCTCCACCCCTGCACTACTGCTCCACCCCCTCACCACTCCAACACACACACACGAATAGACCCAGACATAGTGGCATAGTGGCATAGTGGTTAGCACTGTTGCCTCACAGCGCCAGGGACCCGGGTTCAAATCTGGCCTCGGGCGACTGTCTGTGTGGAGTTTGCACATTCTCCCTGTGTCTGCGTGGGTTTCCTCCGGGTGCTCCGGTTTCCTCCCACAGTCCAAAGATGTGCAGGTTAGGTTGATTTGGCTATGATAAATTGACCCTTAGTGTTAGGGGATTAAATACGTGGGGTTACGGGGATAGGGTGGGATATGTATCGGTGCAGGCTCGATGGGCCGAAATGGCCTCTATCTGCACTGTAGATTCTGTGTGATTCTGTGTGTGATAGACACATACACAGACACAGCCAGACACACGCAGATACAGACACAGCCAGACACACACACACACAAACAGATACAGACACTGAGGCACACACACAGAGACACACACACACAGAGACACAGACACACACACAGAGGTGTATTGATTGTCCCTCCCCTCCGTACCCCATCGAATGTGAGTGACAGAGCAGCTATTTTCTCCGTGGAATCCACAGTGGCTTTCCAACAGCCCCCGCACCGCCGCACCACCCCTCCAGCACTGTCAACATCAGGAGGAATTTCAGAAATGTCAGGGAGTTTTGTGCCCTAAGGCGATGGGTGTTTGTGGTGGAAATTGCAGCAGATACACAGTGCCAGTATCCAGCAATCCTCAGGTACAGCACGGGTTAGATACAGAGTAAAGCTCCCTCTACACTGTCCCATCAAACACTCCCAGGGCAGGTACAGCACGGGTTAGATACAGAGTAAAGCTCCCTCTACACTGTCCCATCAAACACTCCCAGGGCAGGTACAGCACGGGTTAGATACAGAGTAAAGCTCCCTCTACACTGTCCCATCAAACACTCCCAGGGCAGGTACAGCACGGGTTAGATACAGAGTAAAGCTCCCTCTACACTGTCCCATCAAACACTCCCAGGGCAGGTACAGCACGGGTTAGATACAGAGTAAAGCTCCCTCTACACTGTCCCATCAAACACTCCCAGGGCAGGTACAGCACGGGTTAGATACAGAGTAAAGCTCCCTCTACACTGTCCCATCAAACACTCCCAGGGCAGGTACAGCACGGGTTAGATACAGAGTAAAGCTCCCTCTACACTGTCCCATCAAACACTCCCAGGGCAGGTACAGCACGGGTTACGTACAGAGTAAAGCTCCCTCTACACTGCCCCATCAAACACTCCCAGGGCAGGTACAGCACGGGTTAGGTACAGAGTAAAGCTCCCTCTACACTGTCCCATCAAACACTCCCAGGACAGGTACAGCACGGGTTAGATAGAGAGTAAAGCTCCCTCGACACTGTCCCATCAAACACTCCCAGGGCAGGTACAGCAAGGGTTAGATACAGAGTAAAGCTCCCTCTACACTGTCCCATCAAACACTCCCAGGGCAGGTACAGCCCGGGTTAGATACAGAGTAAAGCTCCCTCTACACTGTCCCGTCAAACACTCCCAGGGCAGGTACAGCACGGGTTAGATACAGAGTAAAGCTCCCTCTACACTGGCCCATCAAACACTCCCAGGGCAGGTACAGCACAGGTTCTGAGCTCTCACAGGGGGGAGCTTCCATCCGATCAGTCGGGCCTCAATTGGAACTTGGATCCTGAAAGTGACAGGTCGGTGTCTGACCTACTGCTGACATTTCCACCAAAACACGACTCATTTCGAAACCCCGGTTTATAGCTCTCCCTCCCACAGTTCCTCTTGCCTACAAACTGTCTGTATGAGAAGCAGAGCCGTGGGCGGGTGAGAATTCCCCTCCCCCCACCTCCAACAAGCTGCACTGTCTCATGCTGCAGAACCCAGCTGGCACTGCTACAGACACGCACCAGTTGTCACAGGTTTATATGGGGAAGGAACCACATAAACCTGCCCCAATTCTTAGGGATGGTGCCTCCAATTAAATATGCCTGGCAGGAAAGTTCATGTAATACTGTGGGAGCTATGCTACTGAGTGACTGCAGTGGCAATGTGTGTCTCTGGGATGGATGAGCGTGAAATGCCGTGTGAGGTGCCAAGTTGCACATTCCTTCCTCCTTCACCAGCAGTTCCCTGGGCACGACAGCGCGCAACACCAGGGCGCGTACTTTCTCCTCAGCCGTGGCTCAGTGGGTGTCTCTCTCTCGTCACTGAGTTAGACAGGCCGTGGGTTCATAGTCCCACTCCCGAGACTTGAGCACAAAAATCCAGGCCGACACTCCCAGTTGCCAGTGGTGAGGGAGTGCCGCACTGTCAGAGGGGCAGTACTGAGGGAGCGCCGCACTGTCGGAGGGGCAGTACTGCGGGAGCGCCGCACTGTCGGAGGGACAGTACTGAGGGAGTGCCGCACTGTCGGAGGGGCAGTACTGAGGGAGCGCCGCACTGTCGGAGGGGCAGTACTGAGGGAGCGCCGCACTGTCGGAGAGGCAGTACTGAGGGAGCGCCGCACTGTCGGAGGGACAGTACTGAGGGAGCGCCGCACTGTCGGAGGGGCAGTACTGAGGGAGCGCCGCACTGTCAGAGGGGCAGTACTGAGGGAGCGCCGCACTGTCGGAGGGGCGGTACTGAGGGAGCGCCGCACTGTCGGAGGGGCGGTACTGAGGGAGCGCCGCACTGTCGGAGGGGCGGTACTGAGGGAGCGCCGCACTGTCGGAGGGGCGGTACTGAGGGAGCGCCGCACTGTCGGAGGGACGGTACTGAGGGAGCGCCGCACTGTCGGAGGGGCCGCCTTTCGAACGAGACGTTAAACCGTCTGCCCTCTCAGGTGGATGTCAAAGAATCCACAGACACTTTTCCGAAGAAGAGCAGGGGGCGTTCTCCCCGGTGTCCTGGGGCCAATGTTTATCCCTCAATCAACATCACTAAAACAGATTAGCTGGCCATTATCACATTTCTTGTTTGTGGGAGTTTGCTGTGTTTCCTATATTTACAACAGTGACTACACTTCAAAAAAGTATTTAATTGGCTGTAAAGTGCTTTGGGACATCGAGATAAATAGATTTTTGAATACTTAGGGAATCAAGGGATATGGGGACAGTGCAGGAGAGGTAGAAGATGAGCCGTGATCTTATTGAATGACGGAGCAGGCTCGGGGGGCCGAATGGCCGACTCCTGCTCCTAATTCTTATGTTCTTAATTCACAATAGAGAAAAACGCTTCTTGATTGTCACGGAGCCAGGCTGGGGGTGGCGGGGGCGGGGTTTGAAAGCCTGTAGGTTAAGGAAGAAGGAAAGACTGAGGGAGGACAGGAATGTGATAAGTAGGGAAGCCCTGTCATGTTTGAAACCACACACTTGTAATTAGAGAGGTGACCGGGTCCCGTTAAATCTGCTTTACCGCAGGATCTTTGTACCAAACCACATCCTGTGCGTACGATTAAAAGTGGAATTTCTACAACTGTCAGTGGATGTAAGCAGTCTCCATGCCTTAATATGTTCCTGCATTTTAATTGTGAAATCATTTACACTGATCTCAACTGAAGTGCTTAACCTTCTGGAAATACTCAGCAGGTCAGGCAGCATCTGTGGAGAGAGAAACAGAGTTAACGTTTCAGGTCTGTACTGCGTACAGTTTTGGTCTCCTTATTTAAGGAAGAGATATACTTGCATTGGAGGCAGTTTAGAGACGGTTCACTCGATTGATTCCTGAGATGAGGGGGTTGACTTCTGTAGGGGGTTTTGGTTTGGGGTTTGTGTCTGGCCAGTCAGGCGTATCTGAGCTGCTCCAGCCCCGTGCGGTTCGAATCACTTCCCCTCTGGTTCTGACCACCGGACTTAGTACGAGCAGTGATATAAACAAAACGAGACCAGTGGTTTGGTGCAAAGAAAACCAATGTTTATTAAAAATAGAGAAAATTAAACACTATACAGAGAAAATCATTATGTATGTAACACAATTACACTTAGCGGGGGAGGAGATACGGACACGTCGAGGGAAAATGACTAAAATGACAATTTTAGCAATCCCCTTAACTCCCACCCTTTACACCTCTCTAAGTTGTCTTGCGATGGGCCAGAAAGTTTATGCTCACCAGTCTCGGATGGTAGAACGCCTGCTCCGTGCCCCGTTGCCTGCCGATATCTTTAGGGTTTTCACCGCCCAGAGCAGAGATACCCCAGTGATTCAAAGGTAACTGTCGGTATCCTGCTTCCCTGGACGGGCTCTTCATCGTCGATCTTCTTGATGGCAAGTCAGGGCACCGGAGTCCAGGCGAGAGAGAGAGAGAGAGAGAGAGAGAGAGAGAGAGGTATGGCTTCCCGAGGGACTACTTATACCCCTTTCTGGGAGCCCTGATCACTCACCAGATCAGCCTGTTTCTTTGTCTGACCTGGATGTGTTGAAGATGATACAAAGGAAACCGATCTGGGCCCATCGACCTGGATGGCCGGTTAATCGGCCTTTAAACGTCCCATAAGTGTTTTCCTTTGTGTAGCTGGTCTTGTGATGGGGCCATTCCAGTTTTAATGCCTCGTTGATCGTTTCCAAACAGTGTTGAAGTCAGCTGACGAAGGTCTGAATGCAGCTATTACCCGTTGATTATCTGTGCAAACAGCCTCGATGGGTTTTAATCAGAGGCCCGAATGCCACTGTTTGCTTCTCATACATAAATACAGAAGGCCTGTCTGCCTTCTAATTTCTGGAACATTCCTTCTTTGTCAGTCCAAACCTGAACTTTGCAGGCCTTGGCCATGAGGTTGACCGTAGCCATCTTGTTGGGCCCTGGAACCCTGGATTTTAAACTCAGTCCAGCCAGGGTTTCTCCAATAAGCCAGAAGTAAATCTTCAGGGGAGACATGAAATTTGCGAATCCTTTCACTTATGAAGAAAGGTTGAGCAGGTTGGGCCTATACTCATTGGAGTTTAGAAGAATGAGAGGTGATCTTATTGAAACATGTAAGATACTGAGGGGGCTCGACAGGGTAGATGCAGAGAGGATGTTCCCCCTTGTGGGGAAATCTAGAACTCGGGCATAGTTTCAGAATAAAGGGTCGCCCTTTTAGAACTGAGATGAGGAGGAATTTCTTCTCTGAGGGTCGTAAATCTGTGGAATTCTCTGCCCCAGAGAGCCGCGGAGGCTGGGTCATTAAATACATTAGAGGTGGAGATAGACAGATTTTTGCAAGATAAGGGAGTGAAAGGTTATGGGGAGCGGGCAGGGAAGTGGCTTTGAGCCCAAGATCAGCCATGATCTTATTGAATGGCGGAGCAGGCTCGAGGGGCCGAGTGGCCTATTCCTGCTCCTATTGCTTACGTTCTTCTGATGAAGGGTCATCAACCTGAAACGTTAACTCTGTTTCTCTCTCCACAGATGCTGCCTGACCTGCTGAGTATTTCCAGCATTTTCTGTTTTTAGTTCAGATTTCCAGCATCCGCATTATTTTGCTTTTGTACTTAACTTTCTGCCTGCTTATCAATCGTTGATAGCTGGAAAGTTGATCATCTCCTTTGGCTGGATACAAGGGTCTGAGAGGTCGATGTTATGCCTTTGAGCCCCACCATAAGTATTCATTTATGCCAAAACAACAATGTTTTGATTCCCTCTGTCCTGGGAATAGTTGAAAGACGAGCTGAAGTAACGTGGATCTCCTGGCAGAAGACATGTTTCTGAGGCAGTGGGTAGGGGGAGTTTCATTGATTGCTCCACCAAGGCACAGATTACACCTTGGGCCTTCCCTCGTGACTTGCCAGGTCTTCTTGTAGTGCAGTACTACGGCTTCTGTGGAGCTGGGTCTCAAGGAGCCCCGTGCAACCGTTCCAAAATCCCCAGGTACAACAGTTACAGTGCGGACACGAGTCCAGGTTTAGTAATATTAACAGAAACTCAAGCACAAAATCCAGGCCGACACGCCCAGTGCCAGTACTGAGGGAGCGCCGCACTGTCGGAGGGGCAGTACTGAGGGAGCGCCGCACTGTCGGAGGGGCAATACTGAGGGAGCACCGCACTGTCGGAGGGGCAATACTGAGGGAGCGCCGCACTGTCGGAGGGACGGTACTGAGGGAGCGCCGCACTGTCGGAGGGGCAGTACTGAGGGAGTACCGCACTGTGGGAGGGGCGGTACTGAGGGAGCGCCGCACTGTCGGAGTGGCAGTTCAGTGGGAACGCTGCACTGTCGGAGGGGCAGTACTGAGGGAGCGCCGCACTGTCGGAGGGGCAGTACTGAGGGAGCGCCGCACTGTCGGAGTGGCAGTTCAGTGGGAGCGCTGCACTGCCGGAGGGGCAGTACTGAGGGAGTGCTGCACTGTCAGAGGGGCGGTACTGAGGGAGCGCCGCACTGTCGGAGGGACAGTTCAGTGGGAGCGCTGCACTGTCGGAGGGGCAGTACTGAGGGAGCGCCGCACTGTCGGAGGGGCAGTACTGTGGGAGCGCTGCACTGTCGGAGAGGCAGTACTGAGGGAGCGCTGCACTGTCGGAGGGGCAGTACTGAGGGAGCACCGCACTGTCGGAGATGCCGTCTTTCGGATGAGACGTTAAACCGAGGCCCCTCAGGCTCTCTCAGGTGGACGTAAAAGATCTCAGGGGGAACAGTAGCATAGTGGTTATGTTACTGGACTAGTACTCCAGAGGCCTGGACTAATGATCCATGAGACGTAAGTTCAAATCCCACCAGGACATCGCTGCAGGAGTTCCTCCGGGCAGTGCCCTAGGCCCAACCATCTTCAGCTGCTTCATCAATGACCTTCCCTCCATCATAAGGTCAGAAGTGGGGATGTTCTCTGTTGATTGCACAGTGTTCAGTGCCATTCGCAACTCCTCAGATAATGAAGCATTCTATGCCCGCGTGCAGCAAGACCTGGATGACATTCTGCTTGGGCTGATAAGCGGCAGGTAACATTCGCGCCACAGAAATGCCAGGCAATGACTATCTCCAACAAGCGAGAGTCTAACCACCACCCCTTGACATTCAATGGCATTACCATCGCCAAATCCCCCACCATCAATATCCTGAGGGTCACCATTGACCAGAAACTTAACTGGACCAACCACATAAATATTGTGGCAACAAGAGCAGGTCAGGGGCTGGGTATTCTGCGGCGAGTGTCTCACCTCCTGTCTCCCCAAAGCCTTTCCACCATCTACAAGGCACAAGTCAGGAGCGTGATGGAATACTCTTCACTTGCCTGGATGAGTGCAGCTCCATCAACACTCAAGAAGCTCAACACCATCCAAGACAAAGCAGCTCGCTTGATTGGCACCCCATCCACCACCTTAAACATTCACTCCCTCCACCACCGGCGCACCGTGGCTGCAGTGTGTACCATCTACACTGCAGCAACTCACCAAGGCTTCTTCGGCAGCACCTCCCAAACCTGCAACCTCTTCCACCTAGAAGGACAAGGGCAGCAGGCACATGGGAACACCACCACCTCCAAGTCACACACCATCCTGCGGCCGATCCTTTATCGTCGCTGGGTCAAAATCCTGGAACTCCCTCCCTAACAGCACTGTGGGAGTACCTTCATACACGGGCTGCAGCAGTTCAAGAAGGCGGTTTACCACCACCTTCTCAAGGTCCCACAAACAGCAATGTGATAATGACCAGATAATCTGTTTTTTGGTGATGTTGGTTGAGGGATGGTCCTCCAGGCAGAAGACGACCCTAAGGCAGCTCCACACCAAGGCAGAGATTACACCTGCCCTGCTCTTCCTCGAAATGGGATCTTTTACACCCACCCAAGGGGCCTTGGTTTAATGTCTTATCTGAAAGACGGCCCCTCCGATGGCGCAACACTCCCTCAGCACTGCACTGGAGTGCCAGCCTGGATTATGTGCCCAAGTCTCTGGTGTGTGACTTGAACCCACATACTCCTGATGCAGAGGCGAGAGTTGCTACCCACTGAGCCACGGCTGACACGACTTTAAATAAACTTGATCCTTAGTTTACTGTCTGATAGATTTTGTTTTTCCACTCTCTGATGTCTAAGGGATCTAGAGAGGTCTCATGCTATATGCATTGAGCTAAATAGAGCAACACCACTGTTCTGTTTGACCCTTGGGCACTTCTGCATTATTAGATATTGTGCATCCAAGGGCGCACTTCAGTGTGTAAGAAGCAAGGGACCACTTATAGGAGCAGTCCCGGAGGCTGAGCATAAGAGGAATCACTGGGTAAAGCCTGGAAAGTTGAGAGTTTTGAAGTCTTGGGAAAGAATAGGTGCAGTAGGGAGGTTACAATGTACAGGAAACTTTTTTTTTAATCCGGCATGGACGGGACCGACATGGTGCCGGTTCATCAAAAATTCCGGATAACCGAACGCTATTGTAAAAGATACGGAGCTGAGAGCTCCATATAAAGCAACAAACCCAGCTTCAGAACAATGGCCACAAGTTGCAAGCGTCTCTGTAGCTTAGCAACAGCTGCAGCCACACCCTTGCACAGCAACAAATGGAGGAAGGCAAGTAATAAAAGTTACCTGAACCTACTCCTGAATTTTGCCGGTTAACCGAGATTTCCGGTTATTTAGGTGCCGGTAAATCGAAAGTTTGCTGTATCCTAAACGGGAAGGAGGAGGGCTGTGTAGGGTGATGTATTTAAAGTTCAGGAGGAACGAGAGGGGAAAGTTCAGAGGAGCAATTATGTCATCGATCGATTATTAAAAAATCTTGTGTATCTGTGCATTTCCTGTTGTCATAACTTTTGGTCACGCTTCACGTCAACATTTACCATTGAAACGGCCTATGTAAACATTTAGAATGGAAATCCTGTATGTAAACAGTTGCCGGTCATGACTGGTGTAGTTGCAGGCTGTGGCGTGAGTTTCTGAAGTCTTTCTCCCAACTTTTTTGCTATGCTGTATGTAATAAGGCTTTTCATTAAATCGCTGGTTAGACCTCATAGAAACATAGAAACTAGGAGCAGGAGTAGGCCATTCGGCCCTTCGAGCCTGCTCCACCATTCAACGAGATCATGGCTGATCATCCAAACCCTAGCACCCGGTCCCTACACCGACAGCCATCCCACCCAAGCCCTATCCCCGTAACCCCACGTATTTAATCCCCCCTAACGCTAAGGGCCAATTTTTTATCATAGCCAATCAACCTACCCCGCACATCTTTGGATTGTGGGAGGAAACCGGAGCACCCGGAGGAAACCCACGCAAACACGGGGAGAATGTGCAAACTCCACACAGACAGTCTCCTGAGGCCGGATTTGAACCCGGGTCCCTGGCGCTGTGAGGCAACAGTGCTAACCACTATGCCACCGTGCTGCCAGCTGCTCAGTTGGAGCATTGCGTCCAATTCTGGGCACCACACTTTAGGCAGGATGGCAAGGCCTTGGAGAGCGCGCAGAGGTGATTTACTAGACTGGTATCAGGATGAGGGGCGTCAGTTATGTAGAGAGACTGGAGAAACTGGGGTTGTTCTCTTTAGAGGTTATGGGGAGATTTAATAGAGGTGTTCAAAATCATGAGGGGTTTTGATAAGAGTAGATCAGGAGAAACTGTTCCCAACAACAACTTGTATTTATATAGCACCTTTAACGTAGTAAAACATCCCAAGGCGCTTCACAGGAGTATTATAAGACAAAAAAAATTTGACACCGAGCCACATAAGGAGAAATTAGGGCAGGTGACCAAAAGCTTGGTCAAAGAGGTCGGTTTTAAGGAGCGTCTTAAAGGAGGAGAGAGAGGCGGAGAGGTTTAGGGAGGGAATTCCAGAGCTCAGGGCCTGGGCAGCTGAAGGCACGGCCGCCAATGGTGGAGCGATTAAAATCAGGCATGCTCAAGAGGCCAGAATTGGAGGAGTGCAGATATCTCCGGGGGGGGTTGTAGCGCTGGAGGAGATTACATAGATAGGGAGGGGGACGAGGGCCACGGAGGGATTTGAAAACATGGATGAGAATTTTAAATTTCCACTGGCAAAAGGGTCGGTAACCAGAGGACACAGACTTAAAATAACTGACAAGAAAGCCAGAGGGAGAAGACGAGGAGAAATATTTTTCCGCAGCAAGTTGTTGTGATCTGGAACGCGCTGCCCGAAAGGGCGGTGGAAGCAGATTCAATAGTAACTTTCAACAAGGGGGATTGGATAAATACTTGAAAAGGAAAAAAATTGCAGGGCTGTGGGGAAAGAGCAGGAGGGGGGAGTGGGACTAATTGGAGAACTCTTTCAAAGAGCCGGCACAGGCACGATGGGCCGAATGGCCTCCTTCTGAGCTGTATCGTTCTATGATGAAATAACTGTGAGCAGTAGCTGGCCGGCGTGATGTAATTCCTCTGGAGATGTGAGGGGTGAGGTTTCTGACCTCAATAAGCAGGCAGGCAGAAGGTGCAATCAATCTTTATTACAATGACTCGCACGGATTACTGTATTGTACCAGTTCCACGGGGGAATATTCTCAGAGATTCAGTTCAGGTAAGCGCACTCCGGGGGAGGGATGAACACATTTGGATCGCTGATCCCCGTGGTCATGTCAAAGTACCTAGAAATTGAAAGAGTACAGACTTGCATTTATATAGCACTTCATCCCATCTCACAGAAACATCCCAAAAGAAAGAAAAAGACTTGCATTTCTACAGTGCCTTTCATGACCACCAGAGGTCTCAAAGCACTTTACAGCCAATTAAGTACTTTTTGAAGTGTGGTGACTGTTGTAATGTGGGAAACGTGGCAGCCAATTTGCGCACAGCAAGATCCCACAAACCGCAATGTGATAATGACCAGATCATCTGTTTCAGTGATGTTGGTTGAGGGATAAATATTGGCCCCAGGACACCGGGGAGAACTCCCCCTGCTCTTCTTCCAATAGTGGCCGTGGGATCTTTTACATCCACCTGAGAGAGCAGGCGGGGCCTCGGTTTAATGTCTCATCCGAAAGACGGCACCTCCGACAATGCAGCACTCCCTCAGTACTGCCCCTCCGACAGTGCGGCGCTCCCTCAGTACTGCCCCTCCGACAGTGCGGCACTCCCTCAGTACTGCCCCTCTGACAGTGCGGCGCTCCCTCAGTACTGCCCCTCCGACAGTGCGGCGCTCCCTCAGTACTGCCCCTCCGACAGTGCGGCGCTCCCTCAGTACTGCCCCTCCGACAGTGCGGCGCTCCCTCAGTACTGCCCCTGCGACAGTGCGGCACTCCCTCAGTACTGCCCCTGCGACAGTGCGGCACTCCCTCAGTACTGCCCCTGCGACAGTGCGGCGCTCCCTCAGTACTGCCCCTCCGACAGTGCGGTGCTCCCTCAGTACTGCCCCTCCGACAGTGCGGCGCTCCCTCAGTACTGCCCCTGCGACAGTGCGGCACTCTCTCAGTACTGCCCCTGCGACAGTGCGGCACTCCCTCAGTACTGCCCCTCCAACAGTGCGGCGCTCCCTCAGTACTGCCCCTCCGACAGTGCGGTGCTCCCTCAGTACTGCCCCTCCAACAGTGCGGCGCTCCCTCAATACCGCCCCTCGGTCAGTGCGACACTCCCTCAGCCCTGCACTGGAGTGTCAGCCTAGCTTTATGCGTTCAAGTCCCTGCACTCCAACACAGCGAATTATTCGTTCTATGGTCAAATGCAGTATCCGTTCCGGATCATTAAGTTCCCGCAAACAGCGAATGAGACAAAGGCCCAGTTAGTCTGTTTTTAGTGATGTTGATTGAGGGAGGAATGTTGGCCCCAGGACACCAGGGGAAGAACTCCTGCCCTTCTTCCAATAGTGGCCGTGGGATCCACCAGAACAGGCAGGCGGGGGCCTTGATTGAAGGCCTCATCTGAAGGAAAATGTGGCAACAACAACTCGTATTTATATAGCACCTTTAACGTCGTAAAACGTTCCAAGGCGCTTCACAGGAGTATTATAAGACAAAAAAAATTTGACACCGAGCCACATAAGGAGAAATTAGGACAGGTGACCAAAAGCTTGGTCAGAGAGGTCGGTTTTAAGGAGCGTCTTAAAGGAGGAGAGAGAGGCGGAGAGGTTTAGGGAGGGAATTCCAGAGCTTAGGGTCCAGGCAGCTGAAGGCACGGCCGCCAATGGTGGAGCGATTAAAATCGGGGCCAGAATTGGAGGAGCGCAGAGATCTCAGAGTGTTGTGGGGCTGGAGGAGGTTACAGAGGTAGGGAGGGGTGAGGAGGCTATGGAGGGATTTGAACACAAGGATGAGAATTTTAAAATCGAGGTGTTGCTTAACTGGTAGCCAATGTAGGTCAGCGAGCGAGCACAGGGGTGATGTGATCATGGCTGATCCTCTATCTCAATACCACATTCCCGCTCTCTCCCCATACCCCTTGATGCCTTTTGTGTCTAGAAATCTATCTATCTCCTTCTTAAATATATTCAGTGACTTGGCCTCCACAGCCTTCTGTGGTAGAGAATTCCACAGGTTCACCACCCTCAGTGAAGAAATTTCTCCTCATCTCAGTCCTAAATGTCCTACCCTGTATCCTGAGACTGTGAACCCTCGTTCTAGATCTCCCCAGCCAGGGGAAACATCCTCCCTGCATCCAGTCTGTCTAGTCCTATCCCAGAATTTTATACGTTTCAATGAGATCCCCTCTCATTTTTCGAAACTCTAGTGAATACAAGCCTAGTCGACCCAATCTCTCCTCATACGACAGTCCTGCCATCCCAGGAACCAGTCTGGTGAACCTTCGCTGCACTCCCTCTATGGCAAGTATATCCTTTCTTAGGTCAGGAGACCAAAACTGCACACAGTACTCCAGGTGTGGTCTCACCAAGGCCCTGTACAACTGTAGTAAGACATCCTTGCTCCTGTACTCAAATCCTCTTGCAATGAAGGCCAACATACCATTTGCCTTCCTAACTGCCTGCTGCACCTGCATGTTTGCTTTCAGTGACTGGTGTACAAATAAGCTGGCTGACCTTTTTGATAATCCACACTCCGCACATCACACCAGTCCCCTGAGCTGGGCTCAGAAGCACATGGAGACAGTCATTGCCTGGCACTTGTGCGGCACGAATGTTACTTGCCACTTAACAGCCCGAACCCGAATGTTGGCCAGGTCTTGCTGCATGCGAGCATGGACTGCTTCATTGTCTGAGGCGCTGCGAGTGGAACTGAACGCCGCGCAGTCATCAGCGAGCATCCCCACTTCTGAGCTTAGGATGGAGGGAAGGTCATTGATGAAGCAGCTGAAGATGGTTGGGGCTAGGACACTGCCCTGAGGAACCTCTGCAGCGATGTCCTGGGGCTGAGAATGATTGGCCTCCAACAAACCCTCATTGCATTTAAAAGTGCTTGGATATGCACTTGAAGTGCCGTAACATAAAGGGCTACGGACCAAGAGCTGGAAAGTGGGATTAGGCTGGATAGCTCTTTCTCAGCCGGCACAGACACGATGAGCCGAGTGGCCTCCTTCTGTGACGTAAACTTCTATGATTCTATGCTTATCATTGCATTGTCTCGTTGCTCTGAACAGTGAATTTCAGTGGAGCATTTCCTTCGAGAAATGAAACACAACCTCCCTCTGGTGGCTCAGGTGGGTACTAACACCAGGCAGTGTTAGTGGTACTTTGGTGTCAGCCACGGCTGAGTGGGCAGCACTCTCTCGCCTCCGAGTTAGAAGGTCGTGGGTTCAAGTCCCACTCCGAGGGACTGGAGCACAAAATCCAGGCTGGCGCTCTCAGTACTGAGGGAGCGCCGCACTGTCGGAGGGGCGGTACTGAGGGAGTGCCGCACTGTCGGAGGGGCGGTACTGAGGGAGTGCTGCACTGTCGGAGGGGCAGTACTGAGGGAGCACCGCACTGTCGGAGGGGCGGTACTGAGGGAGCGCCGCACTGTCGGAGTGGCAGTACTGAGGGAGTGCTGCACTGTCGGAGGGGCAGTACTGAGGGAGTGCTGCACTGTCGGAGTGGCAGTACTGAGGGAGCGCCGCACTGTCGGAGGGGCAGTACTGAGGGAGCACCGCACTGTCGGAGGGGCGGTACTGAGGGAGCGCCGCACTGTCGGAGGGGCAGTACTGAGGGAGCGCCGTACTGTCAGAGGGGCTGTACTGAGGGAGCGCCGCACTGTCGGAGGGGCAGTACTGAGGGAGCGCCGCACTGTCGGAGGGGCGGTACTGAGGGAGTGCTGCACTGTCGGAGGGGCAGTACTGAGGGAGCACCGCACTGTCGGAGGGGCGGTACTGAGGGAGCGCCGCACTGTCGGAGGGGCAGTACTGAGGGAGCGCCGCACTGTCGGAGTGGCAGTACTGCACTGTCGGAGGTGCCGTCTTTCGGATGCGACGTTAAACCTCTCTGAGGTGGATGTAAAAGATTCCTCAGCACTGGCAGTGGGAGTGTCAGCCTGGATTTTGTGCACAAGTCTCTGGAGTGGGGCTTGAACCCACGACCTTCTGCCTCAGAGGCGAGAGTACGACCCACTGAGCCCCGGCTGATTGGCTTCAGGGGAGCAGCGAGGCGGGAGGTTGTGAAGCGAAGTGTAAGATTTCTCGTGCCTGGCATCGTAATCGAGATTTTACAAAACAAAAAAACCCTCTCTTTTCATTTGTTTCCCGGGTTCAGCGGAAAGGGGGAATTTGACAATGGCTCCACGCAGGATCCGAATGGGATGACTCACCCGCACCTGGCTGGTACCTCATGATCTTATCAGTATCGAATTTGTCCAGAATAGTGGAAGCAAACAGAGGAAGTTTACGGTCAGTTTTTTTTTGTGTTTGTTAATGCAGTTTAATTCCGCCTGGTTAACACAGCACCTGCAAAAGCCCTCTGCGCCAGGTGTGGGCGCAATCGCTAACCGGTTGGAATTAAACGAACTGCGATTAAATGGCCACAGTCACGCAAACACTTCAAGTCGCGCATTGCCAGGAAATAAGCCCTATTGTGTGTTTTACAGTCCGTGTGAAAGGTGAAGATCCCCTGTTGACCATTTCCCTTCCCTGGCGGGACATTTAACGTGTCCACACAGCCCAGGGCCATCACATTCCACACCGCCTTTGGTCAGCTCTGTCTGAACTTCTCCCTATAGTTAACCTCCTGGCTGGCGCTCAAACCCCTCCAAGGCCCTCGCTCCCCCCCCACCACCACCCCCGTCTGTGTAACCTCCTCCAGCCCCACCAACCTTCCGAGATCTCTGCGCTCCTCCAATTTTAGCCACTTGATTTGAATCGCTCCACCATTGGCGGCCGTGCCTTCAGCTGCCTGGGCCCTAAGCTCTGGAATTCCCTCCCTAAACCTCTCCGCCTCTCTCTCCTCCTTTAAGACGCTCCTTAAAACCGGCCTCTTTGACCAAGCTTTTGGTCACCTGTCCTAATATCTCCTTATGTGGCTCGGTGTCAAATTTTGTCTGATAATCGCTCCTGTGACATTTTACTACGTTAAGTGGCGCTATATAAATACAAGTTGATGTTTTCGTTGACCACTTAACTCAAACTGGCTCACGGTGGGGACCTACTTACAACGGTATCTCTTTGATGACTCAGGGGGCAGATGCACTACCCAGACAGCACTAACTGGAAGGCTCCAGCTTGTAAGGCCAGTGTTGAGTTAGCTGATCGTATTTGAGAGGCAGCAATGGTGCCGGGGTCTCTGGGCTGAGAGTGGGGGTGGGGGTGTGGGGTGGAGTAAATATCAGCCCCGATTCCTCCTCCCGGCTGATGGACGGTCTGTTTGGATGCTGGGCGAGGAGAGAATTGGGTCCGGCTACAATACTGCGGTCAAGCAGCTTCTTGGCGTTTCTGCCTGTAGCCCAGTGAGCCTCGGCCTCTTCAGGGGCAGGGAAAGGGAACACCGGAGTGGGCGGGCAAAGCAAAGGCAGGCAGAAGTGTAACCAAAACTTACGATTCAGTGACCCAGCCGGTCTCCTTGCTGTAGTAAACCTCAGACACGGGGAGACAACCGAACTCGGTGACCGTCACAATGTAGTGGCCTGAAAAGCAAAGAAAAGCAATGGGGCTGAATCAACAGCGAATTCAAACCAAAGGACGGTAGGAGTTTGGAACTCTCTTCTGCAAACGGTCGATTGTTAATGTTAAATCTGAGAGCGATAGGTTTTTGTTCATTGAAAGATATTAAGGGATTCGGGGCAAAGGCGGGTAGATGGAGTTGGGTCGCAGATCAGCCATGATCTCATTGAATGGAGGAACAGGCTCGAGGGGCTGAAAGGCCTCCTCCTGTTCCTATGTTCGAGACCAGAGAGGTCCCAAGTTCAATCCATGCGCTGCGCTGAGTTTGACGGTTACAATTGCCCTCAGCGTTCCGAAGGGAAAGATCAACCGGCACTCCCGGTCCTGATGGTAAATCAAGGACCTCATCTGGAACTTAACAATGGTTAGACATCGGGGGAGGCCAGGATTGAGATGTGATACCCTCCAGTGTGGCACACACCGTCCAGCCTCGACTGTGGAGATTGGTCAGTTGGAGGAGATGCTGGAAAGCGCCAGGTGCCAATGAACCTTTACCCTAGACTGAGTGAGTGAGAGGCGGGTAGAAGAGAGAGAGAGAGAGAGAGGAGGTCCACCCTTACACTTACCACTGCTAATGTCACCAGTCCAGATATTGATCAGCAACCCCTGCCCTGGCTCAGAGGAGCCTCCGATGTAGATCTGGCCACTATACGTTGCGTTCTGGGGAATTATAAACTTCTGGAATGGAGTGCGAAGAGGATGCTTAACACAGGTCCGGTTCTGGGGGTAGAACTGGAACATGACAGACTGCAAGCAGGGAAAGGAAGAGAGCAGATTAATCAAGGGAACTGTGTTACAATGCTCAGTGTAACTTAACTTGTACAGCCCAGAACCCCAGTACAGAAACCCCATACAGCCCAGAACCCCAGTACAGAAACCGCATACAGCCCAGAACCCCAGTACAGAAACCCCATACAGCCCAGAACCCCAGCCCAGAAACCCGATACAGCCCAGAAACCCCAGTACAGAAACCCCAAACAGCCCAGAACCCCCCCAGTACAGAAACCCCATACAGCCCAGAACCCCAGTACAGAAACCGCATACAGCCCAGAACCCCAGTACAGAAACCCCATACAGCCCAGAACCCCAGCCCAGAAACCCCATACAGCCCAGAAACCCCAGTACAGAAACCCCATACAGCCCAGAACCCCAGTACAGAAACCCCAAACAGCCCAGAACCCCAGTACAGAAACCCCAAACAGCCCAGAACCCCAGTACAGAAACCACATACAGCCCAGAACCCCAGTACAGAAACCCCATACAGCCCAGAACCCCAGTACAGAAACCCCATACAGCCCAGAACCCCCCCAGTACAGAAACCCCATACAGCCCAGAACCCCCCCAGTACAGAAACCCCATACAGCCCAGAACCACAGTACAGAAACCCCATACAGCCCAGAACCCCAGTACAGAAACCCCATACAGCCCAGAAACCCAGTACAGAAACCACATACAGCCCAGAACCCCAGTACAGAAACCCCATACAGCCCAGAAACCCCATACAGCCCAGAACCCCAGTACAGAAACCCCATACAGCCCAGAACCCCAGTACAGAAACCCCATACAGCCCAGAACCCCAGTACAGAAACCACATACAGCCCAGAACCCCCCCCAGTACAGAAACCCCATACAGCCCAGAACCCCAGTACAGAAACCCCATACAGCCCAGAACCCCCCCAGTACAGAAACCCCATACAGCCCAGAACCACAGTACAGAAACCCCATACAGCCCAGAACCCCAGTACAGAAACCCCATACAGCCCAGAACCCCAGTACAGAAACCGCATACAGCCCAGAACCCCAGTACAGAAACCCCATACAGCCCAGAAACCCCATACAGCCCAGAACCCCAGTACAGAAACCCCATACAGCCCAGAACCCCAGTACAGAAACCCCATACAGCCCAGAACCCCAGTACAGAAACCCCATACAGCCCAGAACCCCCAGTACAGAACCCCATACAGCCCAGAACCCCCAGTACAGAAACCCCATACATCCCAGAACCCCCGGTACAGAAACCCCATAGAGCCCAGAACCCCCCCAGTACAGAAACCCCATACAGCCCAGAACCCCAGTACAGAAACCGCAGAGAGCCCAGAACCCCAGTACAGAAACCGCATAGAGCCCAGAACCCCGAACCCCAGTACAGAAACCCCATACAGCCCAGAACCCCCAGTACAGAAACCCCATACATCCCAGAACCCCCAGTACAGAAACACCATAGAGCCCAGAACCCCCGGTACAGAAACCCCATAGAGCCCAGAACCCCCCCAGTACAGAAACCCCATACAGCCCAGAACCCCAGTACAGAAACCCCATAGAGCCCAGAACCCCCGGTACAGAAACCGCATAGAGCCCAGAACCCCCAGTACAGAAACCCCATAGAGCCCAGAACCCCCGGTACAGAAACCCCATACAGCCCAGAATCCCCCGGTACAGAAACCCCATACAGCCCAGAACCCCCGGTACAGAAACCCCATAGAGCCCAGAACCCCCGGTACAGGAACCCCATACAGCCCAGAACCCCTCCAGTGCAGAAACCCCATACAGCCCAGAAGCCCCGGTACAGGAACCCCATACAGCCCAGAATCCCCCGGTACAGGAACCCCATACAGCCCAGAACCCCTCCAGTGCAGAAACCCCATACAGCCCAGAGCCCCAGTACAGAGTGGGGGTGTAATCAAGATGCTGATTGTTACCCAGTGACTTAACCTGTGCTGTACCTGCCCTGGGAGTGTTTGATGAGACAGTGTAGAGGGAGCTTTACTCTGTATCTAACCCGTGCTGTACCTGCCCTGGGAGTGTTTGATGGGACAGTGTAGAGGGAACTTTACTCTGTATCTAACCCGTGCAATACCTGCCCTGGGAGTGTTTGATGGGACAGTGTAGAGGGAGCTTTACTCTGTATCTAACCCGTGGTATACCTGCACTGGGGGTGTTTGATGGGACAGTGTAGAGGGAGCTAAAGGAGGACACAAATAACCTCCCAGAGATGTCGGGGAACATAGGGTCTAATGAGAGAGAGGAGCTGAATGAAATCAGTATTTGTAGGGAAATGGTGTTAGGGAAATTGACAGGATTGAAGGCCGATAAATCCCCAGGGCCTGATAATCTACATCCTAGTGTACTTAAGGAAGTGGCGCTAGAAATAGTAGATGCATTGCTGGTCATCTTCCAAAATTCTATAGACTCTGGAACAGTTCCCATGGATTGGAGGATAGCTAATGTAACCCCACTATTTAAAAAAGGTGGTAGAGAGAAAACGGGGAATTATAGTCCTGTAAGCCTAACATCGGTAGTGGGGAAAATGCTAGAGTCCATTATAAAAGATGTAATAGCAGAGCACTTAGAAAACAGTGACAGGATCGGACAAAGTCAACATGGATTTACAAAAGGTAAATCATGCTTGACTAATCTACTGGAATTTTTTGAGGATGTAACTGGTACAATAGATAAGGGCAAACCAGTGGATGTGGTGTATTTGGAATTTCAGAAGGCTTTTGATAAGGTTCCACATAAGAGATTAGCGTGCAAAGTTAAAGCACATGGGATTGGGGGTAAGGTACTGACTTGGATAGAGAACTGGTTGGCAGACAGGAAGCAGAGAGTTGGAATAAACGGGTCTTTTTCCGAGTGGCAGGCAGTGACTAGTGAGGTACCGCAGGGATCGGTGCTAGGACCCCAGCTATTCACAATATATATTAATGATCTAGACGAGAGAACTAGATGTAATATCTCCAAGTTTGCAGACGACACAAAGCTGGGTGGGCATGTGTGCTGTGAGGAGGATGCAGAGAAACTCCAGTATGATTTGGACAGGTTGGGTGATTGGGCAGATGCATGGCAAATGCAGTATAATGTGGATAAATGCGAGGTTATCCACTTCGGTGGCAAAAACAGGAAGACAGATTGTTATCTGAACGGCAATAGATTGGAAGAAGGGGAAGTGCAATGAGACCTGGGTGTCCTTGTGCACCAGTCGCTGAAGGTAAGCATGCAGGTGCAGCAGTCGGTTAAGAAGGCAAATGGTATGTTGGCCTTCGTAGCGAGAGGATTTGAGTACAGGAACAAGGATGTCATGCTGCAGTTGTACAGGGCCTTGGTGAGGCCACATTTTGAGTATTGTGTGCAGTTTTGGTTGCCTTATCTGAGGAAGGATGTTCTTGCCATGGAGAGAGTGCAGCGAAGATTCACCAGGCTGATACCTGGGATGGCAGGAATGACGTATGAGGAGAGATTGGGTCGATTGGGCTTATATTCGCTGGAGTTTAGAAGAATGAGAGGGGATCTCATTGAAACTTATAAAATTCTAACAGGACTAGACAGACTAGATGCAGGAAGGATGTTCCCGAGGGCAGGGGAGTCCAGAACCAGGGGTCACAGTCTAAGGATAAGGGGTCGGCCATTTAGGACTGAGATGAGGAGGAATTTCTTCACCCAGAGAGTGGTGAACCTGTGGAATTCTCTACCACAGAAGGCAGTTGAGGCCAATTAATTAAATATATTCAAGAAGGAGTTAGATATATTTCTTAAGGCTAAAGGGATCAAGGGATATGGGGAGAAAGCAGGGACAGGGTACTGAATTTGGATGATCAGCCATGATCGCATTGAATGGCGGAGCAGGCTCGAGGGGCCGAATGGCCTACTCCTGCTCCTATCTTCTACGTTTACTCTGTATCTAGCCCGTGCTGTACCTGCCCTGGACGTGTTTGCTGGGGCAGTGTAGAGGGAGCTTTACTCTGTATCTAACCTGCGCTGTCCCTGCCGAGAGTGCTTGATGGGACAGTGTAGAGGGAGCTTTACTCTGTATCTAACCCGTGCTGTACCTACCCTGGGAATGTTTGTCGGGACAGTGTAGAGGGAGCTTTACTCTGGATCTAACCCATGCTGTACCTGCCCTGGGAGTGTTTGATGGACAGTGTGGAGGGAGCTTTACTCTGTATCTAACCCGTGCTGTACCTGCCCTGGGAGTGTTTGCTGGGACAGTGTAGAGGGAGCTGTACTCTGTATCTAACCCGTGTTGTACCTGCCCTGGGAGTGTTTGATGGACAGTGTAGAGGGAGCTTTGCTCTATCTAACCCATGCTGTACTTGCCCTGGGAGTGTTTGATGGGACAGTGTAGAGGGAGCTTTACTCTGTATCTAACCCGTGCTGTACCTGCCCTGGGAGTGTTTGATGGAACAGTGTAGAGGGAGCTTTACTCTGTATCTAACCCGTGCTGTACCTGCCCTGGCAGTGTTTGATGGGACAGTGTAGAGGGAGCTTTACTCTGTATCTAACCCGTGCTGTACCTGCCCTGGGAGTGTTTGATGGACAGTGTAGAGGGAGCTTTACTCTGTATCTAACCCGTGCTGTACCTGCCCTGGGAGTGTTTGATGGACAGTGTAGAGGGAGCTTTACTCTGTATCTAACCCGTGCTGTACCTGCCCTGGGAGTGTTTGATGGGGACAGTGTAGAGGGAGCTTTACTCTGTATCTAACCCCATGCTGTACCTGCCCTGCAAGTGTTTGATGGGACAGTGTAGAGGGAGCTTTACTCTGTATCTAACCCAGGAGAGCTTGTTGTTGGAATCCGAGATGGAAAATGTCCCAGTACTTACATGTCTCACCTTGATTACTACATGAAGAATCGTCTCTTTATGTGGTGTCTATGACTAGTCAAGGTTCAGAAACAGGTCACTTTGGTGGGTCCTTGGCCAAGATTAAGCGAGTCGGGACTCAAGAGGGAAAACTTACTTCAAACTCAAAAACCAGACCCATGTGGGGCTTGTAAACTCACCTCCTTGAATAGCAAGATGTCCTCCACACGGATTCTTTCATCTTCTCCAGTCGTCATTACTCTGTCCGTATAAATCCTCTTTCCATTGGCGTCGTAGGAGAACTTCCCCAAATCCTCATAGCCCTTGATCGGATTGAACTTTAAAACAAGATTTACAAGGATGATACCAGAACTGAGAGGTTCTACCCATCAGGAAATATTGAACAGGCTGGGGGTGACCTGATCGAGGTCTTTAAGATTATGAAGGGGTTCGATAGGGTAGACCTGGAGAAGATGTTTCCTCTTGTGGGGGAGACCAGAACTAGGGGCCATCAATATAAGATAATCACTAATAAATCCAATCGGGAATTCAGGAGAAACTTCTTTACCCAGAGAGTGGCGAGAATGTGGAACTCGCTACCACAGGGAGGGGTTGAAGAGGAAGCTGGATAAGCACATGAGGGAGAAAGGAACAGAAGGATATGCTGATGGGGTGAGATGAAGAGGGGTGGGAGGAGGTTCATGTGGAGCATAAACACCGGCACGGAGCAGTTGGGGTGAATGGCCTGTTTCTGTGTAATTCCATGTAATAGGACACGAGGGATTCCATAGGATAAAGGGCACAGAAACAGGCCATTCGGCCCAACCAGTCCATGCCGGCATTTATGCTCCACTCAAGCCCCCTCCCGTCTTTCCTCATCTAACTCTATCAGCGTAACCCTCGATTCCCTTCTCCCTCATGTGCTTATCTAACCGCCCCTTAAATGCATCGATACTATTCGCTTCAACCACTCCCTGTGGTAACGAGTTCCACATTCTCACCACTCGCTGGGGAAAGAAGGGGAATACTGGGAAGGCATCCTATTCATTTTTAATGGAAGGGTAACTTCACAGTGAGTTAAATAAACCCCCACGAGGTGGGATTTTTCCGAATTGGAGCTCCAAACTACAACAACAACAACTTGTATTTATATAGCGCCTTTAACGTAGTAAAACGTCCCAGGGCGCTGCACAGGACGAAAAATTTGACACCAAGCCACATAAGGAGATATTAGGACAGGTGACCAAAAGCTTAGTCAAAGAGGTCGGTTTTAAGGAGCGTCTTAAAGGAGGAGAGAGAGGCGGAGAGGTTTAGGGAGGGAATTCCAGAGCTTAGGGGCCCAGGCAGCTGAAGGCACGGCCGCCAATGGTGGAGCGAGGGAAATCGGAGGATGGTCAAGAGGCCAGAATTGGAGGAGCGCAGAGATCTCGGAGGGTTGTGGGGCTGGAGGAGATTACAGAGATAGGGAGGGGCGAGGCCATGGAGGGATTTGAAAACAAGGATGAGAATTTAACCGAGAGCCAATGTAGGTCAGCAAGCACAGGGGAGATGGGCAAACGGGACTTGGTGCGAGTTAGGACACGGGGCAGCCGAGTTTTGGATGACCTCAAGTTTACGTAGGGTGGAATGTGAGAGGCCGGCCAGGAGTGCGTTGGAATAGTCGAGTCTAGAGGTAACAAAGGCATGGATGAGGGTTTCAGCAGCGGATGAGCTGAGGCAAGGGCGGAGACGGGCGATGTTACGGAGGTGGAAGTAGGCGGTCTTTGTTATGCTGCGGATATGTGGTCGGAAGCTCATTTCAGGGTCAAATATGACACCAAGGTTGCGAACAGTGTGGTTCAGCCTCAGACAGTTGTTAGGGAGAGGGATGGAGTCAGTGGCTAGGGAACGGAGTTTGTGGTGGGGACCGAAAACAATGAGTTCGGTCTTCCCAATATTTCCAGGATCTCCAGGAGGAGATCGCTGCAGTAACTCGTTGCGTGAAGCACTGCATGGTAATCGCACTGAGCTCTCCTCTCTTGTTCAAACCACACCCCCGTCCTTCACACCCACTTCCTCCTCCCGGCCTCCTCACCATGTTGAGTTTAAAACTCGTTGCTCCATCTCCTGCCTCAAATTTATCTTAACCAGGACCTCAAAGCTGGCGATTTCTCCCCTCCCTCAGCCTCCCCGCCCTCCTACAATCACAGCAGGCTTTCAGAATCCAAGCCCGGCATCACCTGTACAGTGCGACCTGATTTACCTCGTACGGACTCTTAGGGAGAAAAATTCGGTATCGAGCGCTAAATCAAGCGCTCCACTTCCTTCTTAGGGTGCTAACGTCGGAGAGCGGGGCGGAGACTTCAACGTTCAAAGGCTCCTTCCCTCCCTTAAACGGAAGGGCCATCGCTGCAGGCTCTGCAGTCGAAAAATTAACCGACCGGGACCACCGAGGCAGCCGCGATCCTGCGCGATCAGTCTGGCGCTCAAGCAGCATGCCTGGCCGATCGATCGCGGGCAGGAACCCGCAAGAAAAAAAAAACAGAACAGGAAAGGTAAGTTTTCCCCCCCCCCCACTTACCTCGGCCACCTCGCCGCCCATCCACCTCCCCCCCCCCACCGCCCAAAGTGGCCGGCCGCCTGACGCACACCTCCCGCAGCTGTTGGTGTTTTTCGACCGGCGCCGCTGCAGGGGGGTGGAGGTCAGTGTCAGGTCCGGGGGCATTACCGGGGCGATGCGCACGCCGATGACTTGCAGCAGACATGCAGGTGCAGCAAGCAGTTAGGAAGGCAAATGGTATGTTGGCCTTCAATGCAAGAGGATTTGAGCACAGCAGCGAGGATGTCTTACTACAGTTATACAGGGCCCTGGTGAGGCCACACCTGGAGTACTGTGTGCAGTTTTGGTCTCCTTACCTAAGAAAGGATATACTTGCCATAGAGGGAGTGCAGCGAAGGTTCACCAGACTGGTTCCTGGGATGGCAGGACTGTCGTATGAGGAGATTGTGTCGACTAGGCCTGTATTCACTAGAGTTTAGAAGAATGAGAGGGGATCTCATTGAAACGTATAAAATTCTGACAGGGCTAGACAGACTGGATGCAGGGAGGATGGTTCCCCTGGCTGGGGGGTCTAGAACGAGGGGTCACAGTCTCAGGATACGGGGTAGGACATTTAGGACTGAGCTGAGGAGAAATATCTTCACTCAGAGGGCGGTGAACCTGTGGAATTCTCTATATTTAAGGAGATAGATAGATTTCTAGACACAAAAGGCATCAAGGGGTATGGGGACAGAGCGAGAATATGGTATTGAGATAGAGGATCAGCCGTGATCATATTGAATGGCGGAGCAGGCTCGAAGGCCCAGATGGCCTATTCCTGCTCCTATTTTTCTATGTTTCTATGACTTCACGATCTTCGGGCGAAGGAGATCAAGGGCACAAAGCCGTAGCACCGCCGCAAAACTCCCACCGAATATGGCGGGAGTCGATGTCCGTGCCACGCCTGGTTGCGCAGGGGCGTTAACGAAAAGAGCAAAGGCACCCAATTTCACCCCCTTAATACTTCCCTACAAAATTCCTAACTTAACACAGGGATCAACTCAGGTTAA
The DNA here is from genome assembly GCF_052327205.1 of Somniosus microcephalus. Classification (NCBI taxonomy): domain Eukaryota; kingdom Metazoa; phylum Chordata; class Chondrichthyes; order Squaliformes; family Somniosidae; genus Somniosus; species Somniosus microcephalus. The sequence continues at coordinate 79,289,357 of NW_028225180.1, forward strand.
CAATAATGCAGGGATTGCCTCAGGTTATCTGGTGTTTGAACAGCGGGATTAACCTGGGCTAACATCTGCTATTTTAATGCAGGGATTAACCCGGGTTAACACCTATTATTTTAGCACAGGGATTAACCCGGGTTAACATTTGCTACTCAAGTGCCAGGTTTAACCTGTTTAACAAGAGTTTAACAGTGCTATTTTAACACAAGGATTAACGCAGGTTAACAATACTGTTTTAATGCAGGGAATAATTTGGGTATCTGATTTTTGAACAGAGGGATAAGAAACAGCGCTACGTGTTAAGCGATCGTACCAAGACACGACTGATTGTAATTCCTACCAAATAATCGCTCCCCATCTCAGGGTTCGGGTTGCGACTCTCAAACTCAGCCCTGAGGTGAAAGGGTTCACTTCACGTCCAAGAGGAGAGTAATCCATTCTGAAAGGCAATGAGCTCCGGAATTCCCTCCCTAAACCTCTCTGCCTCTCTCTCCTCCTTTAAGACGCTCCTTAAAACCTGCCTCTTTGACCAAGCTTTTGGTCACCTGCCCTAATGTCTCAGGTGGCTCAGTGTCAAATTTTGTTTTATAATGCTCTCGGCCGAGAAGCACCTTGGGACGTTATTAACTCCGTTAAAGGCACCATATAAATGCAAGTTCCTGGCACTTAAAGTGCTGTGATTGTCTCTGGTCTTGGGAGAGTGATGTTCAGGCAGCGTTCCCCCCTGTTAGACTGGGTGCCACACTCTGCAGTGCTGTACAATAAGGAGACCAGAGTGCACAGGAGCTGCAGCCATAGGGGACCTAGCCTTTGCCCCCACGTGCCCCAGCAAGACACACACAACCTGACCTTCTCAGGCTCCATCGGCCCGCCCTTCCGTAGCTATCGGCTGCCGCCAGTCCCTGGCGGAGAGGGAACAGCCAACCAGCCGTGGGCCCTGGTCTAACCGCACCTTGCTCCAGTCAATAAACACATAACTACAGATACAAAGCCCTTCGCTCAGACCCTGCGCTCTGGGAGATCAGGCTCTGCACTGTTGGTACTTTCCACCATCTACAAGGCACAAGTAAGGAGTGTGATGGAATACTCTCCACTTGCCTGGATGAGTTGCAGCTCCAACAACACTCAAGAAGCTCGACACCATCCGGGACAAAGCAGCCCGCTTGATTGGCACCCCATCCACCACCTTAAACATTCACTCCCTCCACCACCGGCGCACCGTGGCTGCAGTGTGTACCATCTACAAGATGCACTGCAGCAACTCGCCAAGGCTTATTCGACAGCACCTCCCAAACCCGTGACCTCTTCCACCTAGAAGGACAAGGGCAGCAGGCGCATGGGAACACCACCACCTCCAAGTTCCCTTCCAAGTCACACACCATCCTGACTTGGAAATATATCGGCTGTTCCTTCATCGTCGCTGGGTCAGAATCCTGGAACTCCCTCCCTAACAGCACTGTGGGAGTACCTTCACCACACGGACTGCAGCGGTTCAAGAAGGTGGCTCACCTCCACCTTCTCAAGGGCAATTAGTGATGGGCAATAAATGCTGGCCTGGCCAGCGACGCCCACATCCCATAAACAAATTTAAAAATAAATACTCACAATAACTACTCTGCCTTCCAGGAGACTTGGTGTAGCTGTAAAATATTTAAAAAAAGAAAACAATCAGTTATAGCCAGTGCGCACTATGGGTATTCTAGGGGTACGGTAGTATAGTGGTTATGTTACTAGTAATCCAGAGGCTTGGACTAATGATCCGGAGACGGGAGTTCAAATCCCACCATGACCACTGGGGAATTTAAATTCAATTGATTAAATAAATCTGGGATGAAAAGCTGGAATCAGTAATGGTGACCGTGAAACTACCGGATTGTCATAAAAACTCATCTGGTTCACTCATGTCCTTTAGGGAAGGAAATCTGCCGCCCTTACCCGGTCTGGCCGGTATGTGACTCCAGACCCACAGCAACGTGGTTGACTCTTAACTGCCCTCTGAAATGGCCTAGTGAGCCAGTAGTTTCAAGAAGGCGGCTCACCACCACCACCTTCTCGAGGGCAATTAGGGATGGGCAATAAATGCTGGGTCTTGCCGGCGACGCCCACAACCCGAGACTGAGTAAAGAAAATGGCGCATAGACTATTCGGCCTCCTCCCACTCTAAATACTTCTGCCCACCACCAGCCCCCATATCCTTCTCTTCTCTTCCTTTCTCCCTCATCAATGCATCCAAGCGATCTGCTCCAACCACTCCACCTAGTAGCGAGTTCCACATTCCCACCACGCTCTGTATAAAGAATTTCCTCCTAAATCTGTTAGTGGCTATCTTATACTTATGCCCCCTTGTTCTGGACTCACCCACAAGTAGAAACATTCTCTCCGCATCCAGCCTATTGAACCCCCTCACCGATCTCAGGTCTACCCCCCCCCCGCCCCCCGCCGAGACCAGAACTACACAGTGCTCCAAATGTGGTCTAAGCAAGGTTTTAAATAAATTTAACATTACTTCCCCACCTTTATAAGAGATAGGAGCAGGAGTGGGCCATTTGGCCCCTCGAGCCTGCTCCACCATTCAATAAGATCATGGCTGATCTTCTACCTCAATTCCACTTTCCTCATATCCCTTAATTCCTTTAGTTCCCAAAAATCTGTCTTGAATATACTCAACGACTGAGCCTCCACAGCCCTCTGGGGTAGAGAATGCCAAAGATTCACAATCCTTTGAGTGAAGAAATTTCTCCTCATCTCAGTCCTAAATGGCCGGCCCCTTATTGTGAGACTGTGACCCCTGGTTCTAGACTCCCCAGCCAGGGGAAACGTTTTCTCAGCATCTACCCTGTCAAGCCCTGTAAGAATTTTGTATGTTTCAATGAGATCACCTCTCATTCTTCTAAACTCTAGAGAATATAGGCCGAGTCTACTCAATCTCTCCTCATAGGACAATCCCCCCCATCCCAGGAACCAGTCTGGTGAACCTTCGTTGCACTCCCTCTATGGCAAGTATATCCTTCCTTAGGTAAGGAGACCAGAACTGTGCACAATACTCCAGGTGTGGCCTCACCAATGCCCTGTATAATTGCAGTAAGATGTCTTTACTCTTATACTCTAATCCCTTTGTAACAAAAGCCAACATACCATTTGCTTTCCTAACTGCTTGCTGTACCTGCATGTTAACTTTCTGTGATTCATGTACATGGACACCCAGGTCCCTCTGAATGCAAACATTTCCCAGTCTCGCAACATTCAAAAAATATCCTGCTTTTTTGTTTTTCCTACCAAAGTGGATAACTTCACACTTCCCCACATTGTATTCCATTTGCCTTGTTCCAGCCCACTCGGTCAACCTGTCTATATCTCTCTGCAGCCTCTTTGTGTCCTCCTCACAGCTTACTTTCTCACCTAACTTTGTATCATCAGCAAACTTGGATACGTTGCACTCAGTCCCTTCATCTAAGTCATTAATATAGATTGTGAATAGCTGAGGCCCAAGCACTGATCCTTGCAGTACCCCTCTAGTTACAGCCTGCCAACCCGAAAAAGTCCCGTTTATTCCTACTCTCTGTTTTCTGTCCATTAACCAATCCTCAATCCATGCTAATATATTACCCCCAATCCCATGAGCCCTAATTTTGTGTAATAACCTCTTGTGTGGCACCTTATCGAATGCTTTTTGAAAATCCAAATTCACGACATCCACTGGTTCCCCCTTATCCATCCTACTAGTTACATCTACAGATTTGTCAAACACTATTTCCCTTTCATAAATCAGTGTTGACTTTGCCTAATCATATTACGATTTTCTAAGTGCCCTGTTACCACGTCCCAAATAATAGATTCTAGCATTTTGTCTACTACTGATGTCAGGCTAACTGGTCTGTAGTTCCCCATTTTTTCCTCTTCCTCCTTTCTTAGATAGCGGGGTTATGTTTGCTACCTTCCAATCCTTGGGGACTGTTCTGGAACCTGGAAGATTAATCCCAGCGCATCCACTATCTCTGCAGCCACCTCTTTTAAAACCCTAGGATGCAGGTCCTGGGGATTTGTCGCCACTTAGTCCCTGAAGTAATAAAACTCACTACACACTTGGTTCGAGTATAAAGCAAAGGCTTTAATCAACTTGTTTCAGAACATGGAGGTCTAGTTGTACTTCACTAGTTCCTGTCTTACAAAATGTCCCTGGGCAAGCTGGGCCCACACCCGAGTATTTATACTCCTTGGACGGCGCCACCAGCTGGCCGTCCAACATTATTTCATGAGTCGTTTCTTCATGATGACGAGATTTACAACAGTCCCATTAATTTCTCCACTACTAAGTCTGATTTCTTTAAGTTCCTCATTCTCTCTAGACCCTTGGTTCCTCATTATTTACCGAATGATTTTTGTGTCTTCTACCATGAAGACAGACACAAAGTATTTGTTAATATTCCATTCCTCCAGAAATGAGCGCCGGTACTTATCAACTTGGGTTGCTATCTTTAGTGATTTATACAACCTGCCTTCATTATTTAACCCTTTTAGCTCCGGGTATTATTCTGGTGAATCGGTGCTGCACCCTCTCCGAGACCAGTGTATTCTTCCTGAGGTGCGGTGCCCAGAACTGAACGCAGCGCTCGAGATGGGGTCTGAGCAAGGCTCTGTACAACTCTCCTCCCCCTTTGTATTCCAACCCCATGGAGGTAAAGGGCATCATTTTCAGATTACTTTTTGTGCCTGTTCACTAGCTTTCAGTGATTAGTGTACCTGGACATCCAAATCCCTTTGTTCCTCCACATTTAGAAAATCCAAAGTGGATGACCTCACGCTTCCCCCCCACCCCCCCTTCCCCACCCATTGAACTTGCCACAGTTTTGCCCCACTCACTTAATCTGCCTCTGTCTCTGTGTAACTTCCTGCTCCCACCTACACAACTTACTGCGCCTCCTAACTTGGTCTCACCTGCCAATTCTGATATGCAACTCTCTATTCCTTCAGGGTCCCAGACCTGAAACGTTAACTCTGTTTCTCTCTCCACGGATGCTGCTGAGTTTTTCCAGCGTTTCCTGTTGTTATTTCAGATTTCCAGCATCCAGCAGTATTTCGCTATTATATCTCTATTCCTTCATCCGAGCCGTGGATTAAATACGGTGAAAAGTCCATGCTGCGGTACAGAACCCTGGGGAACACCACTCGTCACATCCCGCCCGTCAGAGTACACTCCCTACTCTCTGTCCCCCTGCGTCCCAAACTACCGGCGTCCGACAGGGGAAACAAATGTCGGAGGCGGGAGGGGTCCCTCCGACAGTAACCAGAACTAGCAGTAGATTTTTACACATTAACACTCTCGCTGCAGACTTTTGCTAATGTGTTTTTTGTGCTTCTCCCAGGAGAGCACATGCTGTTTTGGGTGGGGTGGGGAGTGTATCTTTAGACAGTAAGTGTCTCTATAGATAACACTAAGTCCCTGTGATCGCCTGGACTGAGTTTCCATCGCCTGAGGGGATCGGAGAGGGATTTTTTTTCCCCCCCAGTGTATTTTTGCCCCTATTGACCCTGGGATTTTTCACCTCTCACCTTACATGGCCGTGGAGGGAGGGAGGAGGGGGTTAGGGGAGAGGGAGGGAGTGTTGAACCATAATGCAATGGCCATAGTGGTGTGGGACAGGCTGGAAGGACCACAGGGTCTTTTCCTGCCCCTCATATGAGGACAGGTTGCATTAACTTGGGTTGGCACTCCCTCGAGGGGTGATCCAATCGAGGTGTTTAAAATGATAAAGAGTTTCCGATCAGGTAGATGCAGAGAAACTATTTCCTCTGGTGGGGGGGGGGGTGGGGGGAGGATCCAGAACAAGGGCACTAATATGTGAAGCCCACCCCCTCAATGGAAGGTCTCACCCGAAAGGGAGATCTCCCCTTTCTCTTTCAGAGGCTGTGCATGTTCTAGCCCTACCTCTGTTCTATTTCCTCGGTAGCTAGCGTAATACAATATAAAGTGCACTTACAGCAAGGGTGCGGTTTGCCTCCTTCGGCCAGGAGGAAGAACAAGGAGCAGATGGAGAGGGCAGCCAGTGGCTTCATAGTGTCGTGTCGAGTACCTGCTCGTCAAATCATAGGAGTACACAAATAAAAAGAAAGACTCGCATTAATACAGCGCCGTTCACCACCACCGGATGTCCCAAAGCGCTTTACTGCCAATGAAGTACTTTTTGAAGTGTGGTCACTGTTGTAATGTAGTAACACGGCAGCCAATTTGCGCACAGCAAGCTCCCCCAAACAGCAATGTGATCATGGCCAGATAATCTGTTTTAGTGATTGAGGGATAAATATTGGCCCAGGACACCGGGGAGAACTCCCCTGCTCTTCTCCTAATAGCGGCCGCGGGGATCTTTTACGTCCACCCGAGAGTGCAGACGGGACCTAGGTTTAATGTCTCATCTAAAGACGGCACCTCCGACAGTGCGGCGCTCCCTCAGTACTGCCCCTCCGACAGTGTGGCGCTCCCTCAGTACTGCCCCTCCGACAGTGCGGTGCTCCCTCAGTACCGCCGCTCCGACAGTGCAGCGCTCCCTCAGTACCGCCGCTCCGACAGTGCGGCGCTCCCTCAATACAGCCCCTCTGACAGTGCGGCGCTCCCTCAGTACCGCCCCTCTGACACTCCCTCAGCACCGCCCCTCCGACAGTGCGACGCTCCCTCAGCACCGCCCCTCCGACAATGCGGCGCTCCCTCAGCACTGCCCCTCCGACAGTGCGGCGCTCCCTCAGTACCGCCCCTCCGTCAGTGCGACGCTCCCTCAGCACCGCCCCTCCGACAGTGCAGCGCTCCCTCAGTACCGCCCCTCCGACAGTGCGGCGCTCCCTCAGTACTGCCCCTCCGACAGTGCGGCGCTCCCTCAGTACCGCCCCTCCGACAGTGCGACGCTCCCTCAGTACTGCCCCTCCGACAGTGCGGCGCTCCCTCAGTACTGCCCCTCCGACAGTGCGGCGCTCCCTCAGCACTGCACTGGGAGTGTCAGCCTAGATTTATGTGCTCAAGTCTCGAGTGGGATTTGAACCCACAACCTGCTCACTCAGAGGCGAGAGGGAGTGTGCTGCCCACTGAGCTGCAGCTGACGCTCCAAATAATAAACACAGCATTAGGAGTCTTTTGGTGATTAACACCATTAGTTTCCATAGAGACCAGGACCACGGTGCTGGAAATGGCCTCAGTGGATCGGGCTGCACTGTGATGCCCTCCACGGTCGAACACCCTGCCAAGACACCCGCTGTTTTGGCTCACTCATGAAGAATGGCCATTTGAGCAAGTCACCAGACTTCTTCAGCAGCACCTCCCAAACCCACAACCACTTCCACCTAGAAGGACAAGGGCGGCAGGCACATGGGAACACCACCACCTCCAAGTTTCCCTCCCAATCACACACACCATCCTGACTTGGAAATATATCGGGCGATCCTTCATCGGCGCTGGGTCAAAATCCTGGAACTGCCTCCCTAACAGCACTGTGGGAGCACCTTCACCACACAGACTGCAGCGGTTCAAGGCGGCGGCTCACCACCACCTTCTCAAGGGGCAACTAGGGATGGGCAATAAATGCTGGGCCCTGCCAGCGATGCCCACATCCCAGCAACGAATAAAAAAAGTGACCAAAATATTGGTCCGAGAGAGAGGTAGGTTTTAAGGAGCGTTAAGGAGGGAATTCCAGAGTTTAGGGCCAAGTTTGAAAGCTTTAGTTATACAACTTGGTGAAAAATACACCCCCAAGCAAGAGTTTAGACAAACCGTAGGGCCTGTTCTGGAAATCACCGTACACGGTTACAATATCCCCTAGCACGCCCCATGCTAAAACCAATCCAGCGCATTTTTATTGGTCGAAACAATCAGGGACTTTCAGTAATAAAGCAAAACCACTGGTAGAACTGCTGACTTAGTGGGTGTATGAAAATAGAAACATAGAAGATAGGAGCAGGAGTAGGCCATTCGGCCCCTCGAGCCTGTCCCGCCATTCAATGACATCATGGCCGATCATCCAAATTCAGTACCCTGCCCCTGCTTTCTCCCCAACAGAAACACAGGTGGTGACAGAGTGCAGGAAACTCCCTGATCTGTACTGAGTTGCAACAGAGCGAGACTACAATTGGCCCCAAGGTGCCGCTATCATTGCCCAGCTCCGCCCCAACCACAGTCCACCTTTTTGTCACCTCCAGACTCAACTATTCCAACACAATCCTGGCCGGCCTCCCACCCTCTTTAAACTTGAGCTCATCCAGGACTCTGCTGCCCCCAGTGTCCTAACCCGCACCGAGTCCCGTTCACCCCTCACCCCGTGCTCGCTGACCTACACTGGCTCCCGGTCCGGCAACACCTCGATTTTAAAATTCTCATCCTTGTTTTCAAATCCTTCCACGACCTCGCCCCCCTCCGTCTCTGTAACCTCCTCCTGCCCTACAACTCTCAGATCTCTGCGCTCCTCCAATTCTGGCCTCTTGAGCATCCCCGATTTCCGTCGCTCCAGCATTGGCAGCTGTGTCTTCAGTTGCCTGAGCCCTGAAATATTCCCCTCATTAAACCTCTCTGCCTCACCCTCATCCTTTAACAAAGCTTTTGGTCCCCTATCCTCACGCCTCCTTCTTTGACTCGGTGTCAATTTTTTGTCTGATCACGCTGCCTTAAAGACAGGGTATAAAGTTGCTGTCGACTGTGCAAGGGTCAGTGAATGCAGGGTCGGAGAGACGCGACTATAAAACAAAATGCTGACAACAAATCCAGACAATAGGAAGGGCCCTAACACAGACTGAGGTGCAGGCTGCTGGAACGAGATTGGGAAGCTTTATAAACGGCTGATTAAGCCCCACACTCACCTGCAATTAGAGCAACTCAGATGCTGTCGCACGACTGAAGGTCAGGATCAAACTGTTCCAAGACTTTGTACTTCCTTATAATGAGGCAAACATCAGGTGACATGACGCTTATGTAACTGGATACCAAGACAGCCAATTAAGCGAAGATTATTTACAACGCGGGGACAGAATTGATATGAGCTGTGTGTCTGGCCTCAAGCCTAAACATTGATGTCTGAAAAAGTCCCTAACACAAAGGCTTCGGGGGATTTTTTTTTATATATTAGGACATGGGGGAAGGGAAAGAAAAGTGTTGTGATTCACTTTAGAGCAGTGGATTTCAATCTTCACCATATGTAGGTGCCCCACCATTGTACATAGCAGCACATCTCCCTGTAAATACTGACACACTCCCCAGGACCCCCTGTAAATACTGACACACTCCCCGGGACCCTGTAAATACTGACACACTCCCCGGGACCCCCTGTAAATACTGACACACTCCCCGGGACCCCCCTGTAAATACTGACACACTCCCCGGGACCCCCCTGTAAATACTGACACACTCCCCGGGACCCCCCTGTAAATACTGACACACTCCCCGGGACCCCCCTGTAAATACTGACACACTCCCCGGGACCCCCCCTGTAAATACTGACACACTCCCCGGGACCCCCCTGTAAATACTGACACACTCCCCGGGACCCCCCTGTAAATACTGACACACTCCCCGGGACCCCCCTGTAAATACTGACACACTCCCCGGGACCCCCCTGTAAATACTGACACACTCCCCGGGACCCCCCTGTAAATACTGACACACGCCCGGGGACCCCATGTATATACTGACACACTCGCCAGGGACCCCCTGTAAATACTGACACACTCCCCGGGGACCACCCCTGTAAATACTGACACACTCCCCGGGACTCCCCCTGTAAATACTGACACACTCCCCGGGACCCCATGTATATACTGACACTCCCCGGGGACCACCCCTGTAAATACTGACACACTCCCCGGGGACCCCCTGTAAATACTGACACACTCCCCGGGGACCTACTGTAAATACTGACACTCCCCGGGGACCACCCCTGTAAGTACTGACACACTCCCCGGGGACCACCCCTGTAAGTACTGACACACTCCCCGGGGACCACCCCTGTAAGTACTGACACACTCCCCGGGACCCCCCTGTAAATACTGACACACGCCCGGGGACCCCATGTATATACTGACACACTCGCCGGGGACCCCCTGTAAATACTGACACACTCCCCGGGACTCCCCCTGTAAATACTGACACACTCCCCGGGACCCCATGTATATACTGACACACTCCCCGGGGACCTACTGTAAATACTGACACACTCCCCGGGACCCCCCTGTAAATACTGACACACTCCCCGGGACCCCCCTGTAAATACTGACACACTCCCCGGGACCCCCCTGTAAGTACTGACACACTCCCCGGGGACCACCCCTGTAAGTACTGACACACTCCCCGGGGACCACCCCTGTAAGTACTGACACACTCCCCGGGGACCACCCCTGTACATACTGACACAATCCCTGGGACCCCACTGTGGTAACAAATTCCACATTCTCACCACTCTCTGGGTAAAGAAGTTTCTCCTGAATTCCCGATTGGATTTATCAGTGACTATCTTATATTGATGGCCCCTAGTTCTGGTCTCTCCCACAAGTGGAAACATCTCTACGTCTACCCTATCAAACCCTATTCATAATTTTAAAGACCTCGATCAGGTCACCCCTCCGCCTTCTCTTTTCTAGAGAAAAGAGCCCCAGCCTGTTCAATCTTTCCCGATAGGTATAACCTCGCAAGTTCTGGTATCATCCTTGTAAATCTCTCTTGCTCCTTCTCCAGCGCCTCTGCTCAGTACGACCTTGGATACTCTATTCCCCTTCTCGGCCCCCTGTTTATCAGGCACACCTCATGAACTGATTTCAAAGCTGTTAAGACGGTGAGTACTTCTCAAAAGTGACATTTTTGATCGAGCTTTTGTTACTTCCCATCCTTTCACCATCTCTGAATGGCACTCTTCAGTGATTCTTTTTCAATAGGTAGATTGATTCTTATTCTGTATCCCTTGATTGCTCTATGCTCTCGTTAATGGAGAATTACGATATACTTTGGGGGGGGCAGTGGGGGGGGGGGGGGGGAAAGACTCTTAAACATCTCATTCCCGCTGTGCTGCGACTTCAAAGAGACTCTTTAAATCGGCCACAAATCCATTCAATTATTGCCAGCTCAGGCTGGCTATTGTGTGAATGAAATCCCATCCTTGGACAAACTTGAGCTATGACCTTGTCACTGAAGATTGCATGAAGCATTCCCAGTCTGGAAAAAATGGCTTTCCGGTGATTTATTCCCAGGTGGTTCTTGGTGTTGTGCATCGTGCACATTTCCACGTTAAGTTTGGTAACTATCTTTCGGCTGGCGCAGACACGATGGGCTGAATGGTCTGCTTCTGCACCATAAAGTTCTATGATTCTATCTCCTTGTCCTGTCACAACAACAAACTAGCACTGACTTTGTGCTCTGGTCAATAAAGGACTTGCTTTTATACAACACCTTTTCACTCAGGACATCCCAAAGCACTTCACAGCCAATGAAGCACTTCTCTAGTGTAGTCACTGTAGCAAATGCAGCACTGATGGATGTCGAGAGACACATATTAGCCCAGGACACCGCGGAGAACTCCCCCGCTCTTCCAACAGTGGCCGAGGAATCCTTTACATCCACCTGAGAAGGGAAGACGGGGCCTCGGTTTAACATCTCATCTGAAAGACAGCACCTCAGACACTGCAGTGCTCCCGCAGCGGGAGGGTCAGCCTGACTATTGCGCTCAAGCCCACAACCTTCTGACTCCGGGAGTGTGCTACCACTGTGGTCCTGATTGAGATTTCCATGGTTACGCTTACTGGTTTGCTCTATATTTTGAAGACAAGCAACTTACATTTGCAATGTCTCATGATCTCATGTACAGTACTTGTTCAATACCTTTTCCCCCCCTCCTCCTCACTACTGTTAAGTCCACTCTTTGCTTGACTGTTTGGGGAATTAATCTTATTTTACTTGTATCCCATCTCTCCATTATTGTTTCCTCCAGGATAGCACGTCTCCTTAATTTTCCTCATCTCCATTCTGATTAACTTCCAAAACACTGGTATAACCATATAAACCTCAGCAGAAGCTCGAGTAGCCTCTTGTGTTTTTTTTTTAAATGACCTTCATAGTGTGGCCTACTAGTGCATCAATATACTAGGTATTTAATTATTATTTTAATAATAATTACTAGGTGCCTGGTATATTTGACACCTTCAGGTTTATCTAACCTGCTCCACCTATTTGTTTTCACAAAAGGAGAATCAAAGAAAGACTTGCATTTCTCCAGCGCCTCAAAGCGCTTTACAGCCAATGAAGTACTTTTGAAGTGTGGTCACTGTTGTAATGTGGGGACACGCGGCAGCTAATTTGCGCACAGCAAGCTCCCACAAACAGCAATGTGATAATGACCAGATCAGGTTTGTTACGTTGGTTGAGTGATAAATATTGGCCCAGGACACCGGGGAGAACTCCCCTGCTCTTCTTCCAATAGTGCCGTGGGATCGTTCCGTCCTCCTTAGAGCAGACGGGGCCTCGGTTTAAACGTCTCATCCGAAAGAGAGCACCGCCGAGAGACTTCAGAACCATTACAAAGTAGCAGATGGCAATTAATTTCAAGACTTGTGCCAAAAGGGAGACATACAGTTCTAAAATAGCTAGAGTTAAAATAAGTGATCTTTCTTTACCCACTTTCAAAACAAAGGCCCAAGACACTCGCATGGTTAGGAGAGGTGACAAACGGCAAGGTTAAGGGAAGAGGAAAGGGAGGCAGAGGAAGTTCCAGAGAGTAGGGGGCTGGGTAACTGAAAGTCCTGCCACCCTTGGTGGAACGGAGGGACAGGGGATGGACATATTAGGAAGAAAGGGCTTGGAATGGTACCGAAAGGCAGAAGGGGTCACAGCAGTAAGTTGGAGGGAAGCCATGGAGGGATCTGAAGATTAGGATGAGGATTTTGAGATTGATTGTTGGAGGATAGAGAGCCACTGAAGACCAGCCAGGATTAGAGTGATGGGCAAGCAGAACTAGTGAGGAACAGGAGCTGGAGTTCATAGTGGGGGGTGAAAGAGTCTGGGAGGAGAGCCTTGGAGAAATCAAGGCGGGATGTAAACAAAAAAAAAATCTACGCAAAGCCTACATGTAAAAAGTGGAGGGGAAGGACTTTGGGATAAGTGTTTGGAAAATGGTAATCTTGAAAGGTAGTGGTGAAGTGCGAGGAGGGCACTGCAGAGGAATTAAAGCAAAGGATGTTAAGCAATGTTAAACATTCAGGGTCTTGGAAAAAGTGTGTTAGGACAGAAGGCAGAACTAGAGGATAAAAAGAAGAGGTCATTGAAGAGGAGAAAAATGACATTAAAAATACTGATATCGCTACCCAATCATTACACAAGGAACTTTCTCTATTTTGAAAATTAGTGTGGAGAGGTATTTAAGGAAATGATTTTGCACTTGTGTGAAGCAAACTGTTAAATCTCACCATTGCGTTCATTTTAACGCTAATTACTGGCTCTCTGCGGCTCGTGTTAATTCTATAGGATTGTGCCAATCAGGACCCACCTACCACAGTGCTCATTTTGGGTCAAGTGGTGTTAACAACCATTTAAGTAGTAAAGAAAGGACCAAAGAAATTAATCCAGTTCGGAGAGAGTGGAAAAGCGTAGGAAATTAATTAGAGCAGGCACTTTATGCTGCCCAATTTGCTGAAAGAACGGTTTGTAGGTCCACTGCACTGCTGGTGGGGAGCGGGAGGAATTGAAATCAAAGTAAAGTAAGCAAGTTAAGAATAGCTTGTTTGAGAATTCTATTTAAGTTAGGTTAAGGGTTGCGCTGGCCTTCGTTGTACCTGCAACAAGTTCCACTCTGGCTGGGCCTCCCCAGCGACTGCCAGCTCGAAACTCATTCCTCATCTTGGCACCCGAGGAGAAGTAGCACCTATCCCGAGATTGAGGCTGTAGGAGACCGCCACCTCGTATTAAAGTTGCTAATCCTACTTAGAACACCGAGTGGTGGAGGGCATGCTGCTCACAGTCACTTGTCAATGTTTATTCTATACATTACTTATCTTCACAGCAATAAATATACATACAATTGCAAACAAATGCTTTTAACATTTGAGTGTAACTATTTAAGTTCAATTGCAACAACTCCCTTCCTGTCCTACCGGGGAGGAGGGGGGGGGGGGGGGGGCGGGGAAGAAATAAATCATAAAGTGCATCAGATCATAAAAATGCTGAACAGGATTAAGAAGCAGAAACTCCAGTGCTTGCACACGTCAAGAAGGTCCAGCTGTAGATGGAGCACATTCGTAGTCACTTTACATACACCAACTGCAGTCTTGTCCGTCAGGCTCGGCACTGACCAACACATCCTGTAGGACTAACAAAAACACTCGTCAATGCCACACTAAGCTGCCTTCTCGCCCTCACTCCATCCCAGCTAATAGGAGACGTTTAATTACCCTTCACAAAAAAAACCCATTTATACTAGGTTGGTGCAGTTAGCATTCACATTGGAACGCAAGTGGCTTTACAGCGAGAAACCGCGATGAAGAGCCCAGGATAACAGCGTGGGACGCCATAATAGCGCAATAAGGACGAGGTAAATTTAGACACCAAGATTGGATTTTAGAAACCTTAATATTTGCAGGTAGATAGACTGGGGAGGTCAGGAATTCTGCAGTTTGGAGACAGGGGAGGAGAGAAAGATGCACACTGCACAGTCTCCTACTGTTAAATGAGTCAAGATACAGGGAAGAGCCATTTGCAGCTTAGGAGGAAGAGGAAGATTGGGAAGCACCATCCAATATTGGTGTTGATAAAAAGTTACGATGGCAGTGGGCAGCTAGGTTACACAGACAGGACAACCTAGATGTGGTCACTTACTGGAGCTTTAGCTAACTGATTAGCAGTCAATGCAGTGCATTTTTAATCAATTACTACAAGATCGCAGACAGCTTGGTCATAAAATTAAACAATCCTTTGTTATGCTTGGAGTAATCCAGTTGGATTCTAGCAGAACTGTCGACTGCAGAAATGGAGCAATGCAGTCAGTAGGTTTGCTTGCAACAATGAGAGATCTGGGATCTAGTATCCCACTGGAAGGATCACAAGATTGACGTATACTTTGCTGACTACATTCTTGTGTTACCCAGCACCTAGAACATTTCCCCACTCATTGCTGAACTAGAAACCTCCACAAGCTTTTGAGGTCAGTCTGCTCCAGATTAGAATCTTTCTTCTAGAGTCGAGATCGTATTCAACGCCCCCCCCCACCCCACCCCCGGTTCTACGTAGAGCCCATACCTTCTATACCATGGTCTATCAGTACAGCTGGTGACAGTATTAACAGATCTTGGGGCCAGTCACTATCCAACAAGGCTGTGTTTTCTGGGGAGGAGGAAGAGTCCGAATCCAGGTCCAAGTAGCACCTGGAGTGATTGCAGAGGGTGCAGTATGGGGGCGTCCCGCTCGGCCCCTGTGGATAAGGCACCAATTCCTTCTGCAGGTAGCTCCGAATTGCACCACTGTGGTGAGCTGGGCGGCCTCGGTGCCATATATAATGGGAAGGAATGGTGGCAATCACCTGGAACAAATATTTTAAAAAAGTTGTCACAATGGGAAAACAAACTACTCTCAGACAACACACACAAACTCACCTCACGGAGTCACAGATTGAAGTGACCAATATTTCAGGCCACACTGGATCCTGCACTGTGTTAGTGTCAGCTGTGCCTCAGTGGGTAGCGCACTCGCCTCCGAGGGCATGGGCTCAAGTCCCGCTCCAGGGACTTGAGCACAAAGCTTGGCTGATACTCCAGTGCAGTGCTGAGGGAGCGCTGCATTGTCGGAGGTGCCGTCCTTCGGATGAGACGCTAACCCGAGGCCCCGTCTGCCCGCTCAGGTGGATATAAAAGATCCCATGGCCACTACTGGAAGAGGAGCAGGGGGAGTTCTCCCCGGTGTCCTGGGGCCAATATTTATCCCTCAACCAACATCACTAAAACAGATGATACAGTCATTATCACACTGCTGTTTGTGGGAGCTTGCTGTGCGCAAATTGGCTGCCGCGTTTCCTACATTACAACAGTGACCACACTCCAAAAGTACTTCATTGGCTGTAAAGCGCTTTGAGACTTCCGGTGGTCATGAAAGGCGCTATATAAAAATTTAAGTTTTTCTTTTCTTTTACCTGCCATTCCTTGGATAGTCGCCCTAGTGGCTCAGCTGCGTTAAGAGTATAAACCCACCTCCCAACATTCTGTACACCAAGCACTTGCCATGATACCCAAGAGAACTCCCTGTGGAGAGCAGCACAGTGCATCATTTCATAGACGCAGAAGAACACAAGAATTAGCAGCAGGAGGAGGCCATACGGCCCCTGGATCCTGCTCCGCCATTCAATAAGATCATGGCTGATCTTCAACCTCAAAAATTGGATGCACACACCTGGAGTGACAGAACTGCACCTATTTTTTCCCCCCCTCATCAGTTACACCCACTTGTCAAATGTAACCGATCAGAAAACCTACTCTTGTCAGTCAGAATCCTCCCTGGAGATCAAGGCTGAGTCATTGTCCTACCATCTTAACCCATTTCTCTGGCGAGGTTGGGTCAGTGCCAAGTGCGTTTGGACTAAAACTGAAATCAAATTCTTAAACTGCCGTGGTGGGATCTGAACTCTCAATCTCGGGATTATTAGTCTGGTAACAACCACTAGACTACCATCTTCACTTCAGGGCAGTTGCAAATACTGAGCCGAGACCAGTGCCTCTTAGGGGGGAAAAAGGTCATAAGAGTCTTGCTGTACTCATGACCTGGAGGTTAAAATATGCCCACGGTATAACAAACAAAGAAGAAAGGAGGAAGGAAGATGGTAAAGCATCCTCCTACATTTTTTTGACTGACAATTGCAAGAGCTGCCAGGGCTCAAAGTGGCCGAGAAGATGTAGTCAAAAACAAGTTTCACTTGTCCAACTACATATTTTTTTGACTGACGATCGCAAGAGTTGTCTGTCATGCAATGGGCATCAGAACATAAGAATTAGGAGCAGGAGTAGGCCATACGGCCCCTCGAGCCTGCTCCACTATTCAATAAGATCATGGCTGATCTTAGTCCTCAGCTCCACTTTCCTGCCCGATCCTCATATCCCTCAATTCCCCATGAGCCCAAAAATCAATCAATCTCAGCCTTGAATATACTCAACAACTCAGCCTCCACAGCCCTCTGGGGTAGAGAATTCCAAAGATTCACAGCCCTCCGAGTGAAGAAATTCCTCATCTCAGTCTTAAATGGCCGACCCCTTATTCTGAGGCTGTGACCTCCTGGTTCTAGACTCTCCAGCCAGGGGAAACATCCTCGAAGAATCTTACATGTTTCAATGAGATCACCTCTCATTCTTCTAAACTCCAGAGAGTATAGGCCCAATCTACTCAATCTCTCCTCCTAGGAGAACCCTCTCATTCCAGGGATCAATATTGTGAACCTTCATTGCACCGCCTCTAATGCATGCATGTCCTTTCTCAAATAAGGAGACCAAAGCTGTGCGCAGTACTCCAGGTGTGGTTTCACCAAAGCCCTGTACAATTGTAGCAAGACTTCCTTACTCTTGTGCTCCATCCCCCTTGCAATAAAGGCCAACATGCCATTTGCCTTCTTAATTGCTTGCTGTACCTGCATGCTAACATTCAGTGGTTCCTGTACGAGGACATCTAAATCTCTCTGAACACCAACATTTAATAGTTGCTCACAATTTAAAAAATATTCTGATTTTCTATTCTTCCCACCAAAGTGAATAACCTCACATTATATTCCATCTGCCACCTTATCGCCCACTCACTTAAACCTGTCCATATCCCTCTGCAGGCTCGGTGTCCTCCTCACTTTCCCACCTAGCTTTGTATCGGCAGCAAAACCTGGATACATTACACTCGGTCCCTTCAGCCAAGTAAACACTAGCAGGACCCTGTAGTTGCAACAGCAACTCACCTGCTCACAGCAACGCCGGCTCACCGCCGCCCTGTAATTCATTTGAGCCCACAGGTCAAGCCGCAGTTTGAGGAAGTCCGGGACAAGTTTCCTCCAGTTTTCACCCAGCGCCCATGGGAAAATTTCATACTTGTATTGCTCTTCGTCCTCTTCCATGTCATTTGCCAGGTACCTGTGGGACCAGCTAACCGTTAACCCTGCTGGAATTCTTGCATTGGCACTGCACATCGCAATAAATACTTTCAAATACAGCATAGCAGGAGGCCACTCGGCCCATCGTGCCAGCTCCTTGAACAAGCTCTCCAATGAATCCCACTCCCCTGCTCTTTCCCCATACCCCAGCAAACCTTTCCTTTCAGTATTTATCCAATGTAGTTAGCTTCTCCCCCCTCCAAAGATGGGACACAATTCACAAGTAACTTCAATACCCAGCAAGATGAATACCTACTTCACACATCCGATATCAAAAAGTTATTTGGGGAATTGAAGACAAGTCTGCGTTAGTGTCTTTTCCTCCTCCCCCAGTTGAAGGGTGGCTGGCGATTTGATCCCCAAGCCTCTTGCCAACAATTGAAGGTGCACTCTCTTCTTCCTCCCTTCACTAAAGGGTGCGGGAGAACCTTTGACCTTGGATCTGGAGGTTAAAATAGGCCCACAGTAGAACAATCGATTAAGAAAAGGGGGAAGGTGGCAAAGTGTCCCCATCTTTTGTAATGGTTTTAGGACCTTGCATTGCCCAGCAGTTCACAGCTCAATGTGAGTCAGGCAGTACTGCCTTCATAAGGGGTGCCTGAAATATTGCCAATCTGTCGAGAGCAAGCCCGGGGGGGGGGGCGGGCGACCCTTTCTTAGAGGCAAATCATTTTGACCATTAGACTAGATCGCACGTGCATTGCCCAGTCCTGCAGGTAGAAGATCCGACTGCAGTCATGCTCACAGACGTGTACTTACAATGCCAAGAAAAAGTTCATCCTGGAGTAGTCACTCGTGTGAAGGACTGCGCGTTTGAAGTACGTCAGGACCATGGCCAGCAGATACTGAAAGAGAATTGGGAGTTCAGACAAAGGTTAAAGAGGCCGACAACAAGAAATAGGAGCTGGAGGCAGCCATTCAATAAGATCATGGCTGATCTTCAACCTCAACTCCACTTTCCCACCCGATCCCCATATCCCTGCTCCAATACACGAGTTGGTGCAAATTGGAGGACTTAATTCGTGCAGCTATACATTCTACAACAGGGAGTCATCCAAGAACTCATTAGACTGTGGAACTAAGCCTGAAAACCAAGCTCTTCATAACCAAAAGCACAGCTTTCTTCCCTTAGAAGGATGATAGGAGAGAGAGGTCCCTCCAAGGCCAGAACTGGTCTCTTACAGCCTTCTGGACTCAACATCAAGTTCAACAATTTCAGACCATAACCTCAGCCCCTATTTTTTTTCCCCTCACATGGCAGCTGTCTTTCATTCTGCCAGTGCCATTTACACTTCATCTGGAGCATTTGAGTATTTCCAGCATTTTGTGTTTTTATTTCAGATTTCCAGCATCCACAGTATTTTGCTTTTGTATTGGTCTCTTATAGCTCTATAGAAGCATAGAAAGTTACAGCACGGAAGGAGGCCATTTCGACCCATCATGTCCACGCCGACCAACAAAGAGCTATCTAGTCTAATCCCACTTCCCAGCTCTTGGTCCGTAGCCCCGCAGGTTACAGCATCCCAAGTGCACATCCAAGTACCCTCTGGGTGAAGAAATTTCCCCTCTAAACCTTCCACCAATTACTTTAAATCTGTGCCCCCTGGTTTTTGACCCCTCTAAGGGAAGTGGGTCCTTTCTATCCACTTTATCTAGGCCCCATATAATTTTATACACCTCAATAAGGTCTCCCCTTAGCCTCCTCTGTTCCAAGGAAAACAGACCCAGCCTATCCAGTCTTTCCTCATAGCTAAGATTCTCTACTCCTGGCAACATCCTTGTAAATCTCCTCTGAACCCTCTCCAGTGCGATCACATCTTTCCTGTAATGTGGTGACCAGAACTGCACGCAGTATGCCAGCTGAGGTCTAACCAGTGTTTTACACAGTTGAAGCATAATCCCCCTGCTCTTGTATTCTGTGCACGGCTAATAAAGGCAAGCATTCGGTATGCGTTCTTAACCACCTTATCTACCTGGCCTGCTACCTCCAAGGTCCCTTTGTTCCTCTACACTACTCGGTGTCCTACCATTTAATGCGTATTCCCTTTCCTCGTTAGCCCTCCCCAAATGCATTACCTCACACCTCTGGATTGAATTGCATTTGCCACTGTTCTGCCCACCTGACCAATTTATTGATATCTTCCTGCAGTCTGCAGCTTCCACCATCCAACCGATTTTAGTATCATCTGCAAACTTCTTAAATCATACCCCTTATATTCAAGTCAAGATCATTGATATATACCACAAAAAGCAAGGGACCTAGCACCCCAAAGGCTTTACGGCAACCCTTTCCCAGTACCTTGTCTGCGATTCTACAGCAACTGTCCATCCATAGGAAGTCCTGAATCACCTCATCATCTGTAAGAAACACCAACACCAAGTGCAGTTAGCATACATACAGCTCCCCACTGACCAATATGGACTCGTTGCAGAACATTAATCCTTTTAGATGGCTCACGTGCTAGTTTAATGGGTCAAATAATTCCGTGCATTTGCCTGACGTACAGCACGCTAGAGACAGAACGGGTCACTGGTGGACTCGGAGGGCAGCAAACACCAAAGCGCGATCAAGCAAGGCCATTCTGATCAAAGCCCAACGCAGTAGGGATGGGCGATGGGTCCCATTGTTTCCTGTCAGTTGAATTTCTAGATCAAGAGGAACTGGTGCCCATTTCAAATCAGCCAAGTCATTAAAGACAAAGGAAAAATCAAAAAAACAGTTTAGCCTTTTGTAGTTTTATTTCTATTGGGGCTCCATAAAGAGTCAGCAATACATTTTAGGTACACAAACTCATGGCATTTTCACTCATGATGCTTGGGTACCATGCACATTCCCATCCCAGCCCCCTTGCCACCTTCAAGTGGGAAACACGCACAGGTTGGAGCATAAAAGGGGCCGAGTCAGGTTTAACATTAATCCTCCCTCCACCCAATGTTTGAGCTTCAAGCTTTGAGGAAAACTTTCTTCTCTTCCGCACCCCCCCCTTTTTAAATATCTGTCCATTGCCAAGAACTTACAGTGCAACAAAAGCTTAAGATAAAGTGCAATAAAGAGGTCAAAAGTTGCAGGGTACAAAACCCAAGTGAAGAAATCTAACTTGGAACTTCTAACAAGGTGAAAAAAGAACCATCAGCTAAAACAAATTGCTGTGAACAGTTAGATGCTTTACCAGAGAGTTGAAAGGTTTCCATGTTGACTTTTAGTGTCCAATTATAATAATGTGTCCTAGTTTAAGACCTGGAGAAAGTGTGCATTTTATTCTGAATACATGTTAACAGATGACCACATTGTAGCAACACCAATTCTGATCAGTTCTACAGCAACGTGGGATTCAAGTCCCAATAACAGTTAAAGTTTTCTATTAAAGCAACACTGACCAGAAATATTTGTGGCAGAGAGAATCGACAGCAAGGGTAATAAGGGGCCTGTGTTTTTCCAATTGAAATCCGCACCATTTGGTGACAGTGTGAATGTTGCAAGAAACCTCCTTTGAACACTTTCAGAAAAAATCACAACCTCCAATGCGCGTGCTTGCACCACTTGCTCACTTCACAGCCTGGCCACTTGGGTTCCAACATCAAAACTGCCCAGTCAACAATTAGACCGCGGTGATCAACGGCATTTGAACTGCTTAATGTTCATACATCAGCGTCAAGAATGAACAGCATCAGAGAAAGGCAAGACCAGGAGTGGACACTCAAAACTAGCATCCTCAGCAAAAGACTTGCATTTCTCCAGCGCCTTCCACAACCTCAGGACATCCCAAAGCACTTTGCAGCCAATGAAGTACTTTGGAAGTGTAGTCACTGAATGTAGGAAACGCAGCAGCCAATTTGCACACAGCAAGCTCCCACAAACAGCAATGTGATAATGACCAGATCATCTGGTTGTTTTAAAAAAAAAAGTGATGTTGATTGAGGGATAAATATCGGCCCCAGGACACCGGGGAGAACTCCCCTGCTCTTCTTCGAAATAGCGGCCGCGGGATCTTTTACGTCCACCCGAGAGTAGACGGGGCCTTGGTTTAACATCTCATCTGAAAGACGGCACCTCCGACAGTGCGGTGCTCCCTCAGTACTGCCCCTCCGACAGTGCAGCGCTCCCTCAGTACTGCCCCTCCGACAGTGCGGCCCTCCCTCAGTACTGCCCCTCCGACAGTGCGGCCCTCCCTCAGTACTGCCCCTCCGACAGTGCGGCCCTCCCTCAGTACTGCCCCTCCGACAGTGCGGCCCTCCCTCAGTACTGCCCCTCCGACAGTGCGGCCCTCCCTCAGTACTGCCCCTCCGACAGTGCGGCACTCCCTCAGTACGAGGGTCAGCCTAGCTTTATGTGCTCAAGTCTCTGGAGTGGGACTTGAACCCACAACCATCTGGCTCAGGCGAGGGTGCTACCCACTGAGCCTCGGCGGCACTACTGTTCGCTAGATTCAAGTCTATTATATATTGAGAATTATTCATTTCTTTGGCATTGTTATCCAAGCTACAGCTCCAGCAAAGGGTCAAATGACAGCATCACACTGCTGTGGGACTTCAACACCAGTCTAAATGCTTCACTGATCTGGCTAACAAGCGTCACCCGATGGTGAGCGAGTGCACTGCAGCAGTATTTGCAAGCACTAGAGGTAAACAAAAGACCAGTGTGAAAAAGGAAACGAGCACAGGTTTGGGAAACAGCTCGTCCCCCAATACACTGCAGCATTTCACGGGTCCCAGTTGTGCCGCTGGAGTCTTGGGATCATAGAAACATAGAAGATAGGAGCAGGAGTAGGCCATTCGGCCCCTCGAGCCTGCTCTGCCATTTAATGAGATCATGGCTGATCATCCAAATTCAGTACCCTGTCCCTGCTTTCTCCCCATATCCCTTGATCCCTTTAGCCTTAAGAAATATATCTAACTCCTTCTTGAATATATTTAATGAATTGGCCTCTACTGCCTTGTGTGGTAGAGAATTCCACGTTTTCTCTCTACCACCTTTTTTGAATAGTGGGGTAACATTAGCTACCCTCCAATCCATGGGTACTGTTCCAGATTCCATCGAATTTTGGAAGATCATCAATGCATCTACTATTTCTCGAGCCACTTCCTTAAGTACCCTGGTATGTAGATTATCAGGCCTTGGGGATTTATCAGCCTTCAATCCCATCAATTTCCCTAACACCATTTCCCTACAAATTCTGATTTCTTTCAGTTCCTCCCTCTCATTAGACCCTATGTTCCCCGGCATTTCTGGGAGGTTATTTGTTTCCTCCTTTGTGAAGACAGAACCAAAATATGTATTTAATTGGTCTGCCATTTCTTTGTTCCCCATTATAAATTCCCCTGATTCTGACTGCAAGGGACCTGCACTTGACTCCACCAATCTTTTTCTCTTCACATATCTATAAAAGGTACATACGGACGCACGAACAAGGAGTTCAAATGTTATTGATGACGGGAGGTTCGGATTGTTGCTGCCTACGCCACTTGCTCACTGATGCCCGGCACCATCAGGTGATGCAATCACCAGAACTGCGCTGCCAAGTTACAGACGAAAGGAAAATCCAAGTCTCTCGCAATCCCAAGAGTATAATCACACTTGACAACAATCCTACTCTACAGAGCCAACTTTTGTACTAGTTACACCACGGGGGCACGTTGGAGGCAGGACTGCTGCTTGTCGGGTCGATGTCCCGCCTCCATCGATTTGTGGCCAACCCATGCTATTTTCCCTTGATTGACCTCGTTAAGCCCGCCAATTAAGGGAAAGCCAGTTATAGAGACTGTCAACATATGACGTTTCATCATTTGACAGCTCTGAAGCTGTCAAACACTGACATTATCTGTTGTTTGATGAGTTCTTGAATTCAAGACCTCATCAAACTTCTTTCTTTAGCAGAAATTAGATGGTTGTTGCATTAGAGAGTGCGAGATTCTCCGCATCCCCAACTCTTGAAGCCTGTAGGAACAAAGGTAAGTAAACTTTTTCTAACACTTTCCACTTACCTCACATACTCACCTCTCCACACTTGCACCCATCACTTACCTTCACAGCGCACTTTTGCACCCCTCCGACCCACTACTCGCCTTGGTGGCCCTGGCGGGGGTTCGCAGCCTTCGGGAAGCCTGCACTTGTGGGTAAAATGGGGATAATCCTCTTATCTGTCTGTTAAGTGGCTGTAATCCCCTTCCCGCCTCCTGGCGAGATGGCACGGAGGCGGGTTAGGCACCCGCCCCCAAATTCTGCCATTGTCCCGGTAGTCCCATCCAGGCTTGGGACCAAAACTAGCAGTTAACGTTCACACTACAAGTGCCAGGTAATGACCATGGCAGCCATCGCCACTTGATATTCAATGAGTTTCCTCCCCCCACCTGCCATTAACATCTTTTTTGGGGGGGGGGGGGGGGGGGGGGGGGAAAAAGAGAAATCACTAATGACCAGAAGCTGAACCAACACCATGGCTACAACAACAGGGCAAAGGCCGAGTACTCTTAGCAAGCGACTCACTTACTGACTCCTCAAAGCCGATCCGCCATCTACAAAGGCTCAAGCTAGAGTGTTACGAATACTCACCGTGCATCTAGTTTGGTGCAGCGACAACACAAGCTAGATACCATCCAAGACAGAGTAATTCAGTTGATCGGTGCCCCTGCCATTGGACTCCAGATCCACCACTGGTGCACGGTGGCTGTAGTACACATGGTCTGCAATAACTCAACTCCATTATTTCAGCAGCACCTCTCTCCCCGACAACCAAGGGCAAGCAGCAATGTTGTGGAAACGCCATTACCTCCTGGTCACACCCCATCCTGATTTATATCACCCTTCCTTCATCATTGTTGGGTCACTACCCTTGAACTGCCTGAATGGCGTCAGCTTCGGAGCACCGCTGCTACAAGGACTACAGCCGTTCAAGGAGGAAAGCCCATCATCACATTCAAGGGAATTAGGCAATAAATGCCCACTTGGAAGATACCAGACGAGAATCCTCCGTGAAACCATACCCCAAATAAGAATCAGTATCTTGAAAAGGAGAAGACAACTGGGGCAGAAAAACTAATACCGGTAAATTTAACATGCTCCTTCAGAAGTGGCCCTCAAAATTTTTTAAAGGCCTCCATTAATAAATCCAAGATCAACACCAGTCTTTAAAAATGTCCCAACAGCTGCAAGCTCTGCGCTCGAGTGTGTGCCAAGTAAGGGATCTAGACTCCTTCATGTTATTCCCTAAATAACCAGCTTTTCTTTTGACGAAAACTACGGGCTTAGCCATTGTTTTAAGTTCCCTATGTTACTCTTCGTAAGCAGGGAACTTGCTATCCAACTGCTTTACTCTAAGCCAGAAGGATCAGACTCCAGAGCACAGATAGCCACAATCACTAAATGGGAAACCAATTCGAGGCAGATCACCCGATACGCTTCATAGCTTCGTAAGGCTATAACGGGACTGATGAAGATCTGAGGAGCAGATGAATTCACTTAACACTGATGGACAGGAGCAGATGTATCTCAGCCAAGAGATAAAGCCTATGTTGCATCACACCCTTCAGAGTCGGCTTGACTCAGTGGATGGAAAAAAAAGTTAGCTCATCAAGCCCCACACAGGGACTTCAGCAAATCTAGCCTGCCATTAGGTGACTTACAATGGAGTACGGCACAGTTAGAGCTGCCATCCTGCAGGAGGTGTTAAACAAAGGTTCTAGCTGCCTTGTTCAGATGGATTTTATAAAGGTATCACGACACTTGAATGCTCTCCGCCTCAATTTTAAAATTCTCATCCTGGTTTTCAAATCCCTCCATGTCCTCACCCCCCTCCCCATCTCTAACCTCCTCCAGCCCTCCACCATCTCTGTGCTCCTCCAATTCTTGCTTCTTCTCTATCCCCTATTTTCTAAACTCCACCATTGGCAGCCGTGCCTTCAGCTGCCTGGGCCCCAAGTTCTGGAATTCCCTCCCTAAACCTCTCCTCCTTTAAGACACTCCTTAAAACCTACTTCTTTGGCCAAGCTTTTGGTCACCAGTCCCAATATCTCATGTGCCTCAGTGTCAAATTTGTTTGATAACGCTCCTGTGAAGTGCCTTGGGACGCTTTACTAGGTTAATGGCGCTACATAAATGCAAGTTGTTGTTGTATGCTAACCAACATTAATCCTTCAGATACAACATTTAAAATGGTCTTATCTCCATTGTGGTTTGTGGGCCATTGTTGGGGGAGGAATAGTGGCCACATTGACCTACATAACCACAGCACTCCAGAATTAATTCATTAGATGAAATGCTTTGAGGCACCTGTGACCAGGCACTATAGAAATGCAAGCAGTTTATTTTGGGCAGTTCCCCAAAAAACATTATTCCGTCAGTACTGTACTGAACTGGCAGCTGTCAAGTCTCAGTTGAGGAAAGTCAGGCTTGTTCCAGCCAGTCACAGAATTAAAAAAAGAGACAGAGACATAAAATATCTTCATTTTAAATCACACCATCTCCACACAACACAGCAGGCATCCCAGCAGACTGGTTTAGATTGGGATCTGACAGAACTGGAGGAAACTGGCTTTAATACAAGGATCACAGGTTTCAAGAGACCTTTACCCCAAGTTGTGCGGCTGCCTGTGACACGATGAAGCAGCACAAAATGTGGAAAGCCAGGTCAAATAGTCTTGGCCTCATCCGAGCACAATTCACCTGGTACCTCAATAGGAGGCCACACTGGTTAGTGCGCAAAGCGAGGGCAAGTAGCAGTGACAAGAGGTGCAACATTTTTTGGCATCCAGGGAGATTACAAATGCATTGTCTATTTTGTGCCACATGAATATTTACCAAACTCATGGACGCATCTCCAATAAGAATGACCAGTTAAAAAAAAAAATCCCAACCAAGTTAGGAAATCAAGTTATTCCAAGCGCCTTACTTGGTACAATCAAGAATCAGCTCAATAAAGAAAACTTGTGTCTATCAGGCAAGGATGAAAAATAGCTGCTTCACAGATTTATGAAAGGGAAATTGCATTTGACACATCTGGAGTTTTTTGATGTTGTAACTAGCAGAATAGGTAAGGGGGAACCAGTAGATGTGGTGTATTTGGATTTTTAGAAGGCATTTGATAAGGTGCCACACAAGAGGTTATTAAACAAAATTAGGGCTCATGGGATTGGGGGTAATATACTAGCATGGATTGAGGATTGGTTAACAGACAGAAAACAGAGAGTAGGAATAAACAGGTCATTTTCGGGTTGGCAGGCTGTAACTAGTGGGGTATCGCAAGGATCAGTGCTTGGGCCTCGGCTATTCACAATCTATATCAATGATTTGGATGAGGGGACCAAATGTAATATATCCAAGTTTGCTGATGATACAAAGTTGGGTGGGAATGTAAGTTGTGAGGAGGATGCAAGGAGGCTTCAAGGGGATATAGACAGGCTAAGTGAATGGGCAAGAACATGGCAAATGGAATATAGTGTGGAGAAATGTGAAGTTATCCACTTTGATAGGAAAAATAGAAAAGCAGAGTATTTTTTTTTTTAAACGGAGATTGGGAAATGTTGGTGTTCAGCAGGACCTGGGTGTCCTTGTACACGAATCACAGAAAGTTAACATGCAGGTACAGCAAGCAATTAGGAAAGCAAATGGTATGTTGGCCCTTATTACAAGAGGATTTGAGTATAAGAGTAAAGATGTCTTCCTGCAATTATATAGGGCCCTGGTGAGACCACACCTGGAGTATTGTGCACAGTTTTGGTCTCCTTACCTAAGGAAGGATATACTTGCCATAGAGGGAGTGCAACGAAGGTTCGCCAGACTGGTTCCTGGGATGGGGGGATTGTCCTATGAGGAGAGATTGAGTAGACTAGGCCTATATTCTCTAGAGTTTAGAAGAATGAGAGGTGATCTCATTGAAACATACAAAATTCTTACAGGGATTGACAGGGTAGATGCAGGGAGGATGTTTCCCCCTGGCTGGGGAGTCTAGAACCAGGGGTCACAGACTCAGAATAAGGGGTCGACCATTTAGGACTGAGATGAGGAGGAATTTCTTCACTCAGAGGGTGGTGAATCTTTGGAATTCTCTACCCCAGAGGGCTGTGGAGGCTCAGTCGTTGAGTATATTCAAGGCAGAGATCGATAGATTTTTGAATATTAAGGGAATCAAGGGATATGGGGATAGTGCAGGAAAGTGGAGATGAGGTAGATGATCAGCCATGATCTTATTGAATGGCGGAGTAGGCTCGAGGGGCCGAATGGCCCGTTCCTTTGTTCTCAACATTTCCAAAATGAACCCCATATTCAGCAGATGGCCAATGCCAAGTAGCAGCTGAGCCAGGCAGGGGCAGGAAGGAGGAAGGAAAAAATAGCCAGGATACACACACCTGATCCAATGACTCTGGCTGGAAAAGCACATACACATGGATGGCAGGATCAGGCCCAGCTGTGCTTACAGCCATGGTTGAATAGCATCGCAATGTTCAATCTCTTGTTTGCGAAAAATTGACACTTGGGTTAGGTAGTGATGGGTAGTTGGCACCTGTAGAACTGCACCCTAGCACAATTAGTAGGGGCAGAAAGACTAATAAAGCTTGGAAAATTCTAAAGTATTTATACCAGTCCTTAGCACCCATCCAATGCATAGGATTCCATAGGATATTCCACAGACAGGCCATTCGGCCCAAACAGTCCATGCCGGCATTTTTGCTAAACTCATCGAAATCCATCAGCAAAGCCCTCTATTCCTTTCTCCCTCATGGGTTTATCGAGCTTCCTTAAATGCATCTATACTATTCGCTTCAACCACTCCCTGTGGGAGCGAGTTACACATTCTCACCACTCTCTGGGTAAAGAAGTTTCTCCTGAATTCCCTATTGGATTTCTTGGTGACTATCTTATATTGATGGCCTCTAGTTATGCTCTTCCCCACAAGTGGAAACACTCTCTCTCTATCCACTATCAAAACCTTTCATCATTTTAAAGACCTCTATTAGGTCACCCCTCAGCCTTCTCTTTTCCAGAGACAGAGACCCAGCCTGTTCACCCTTTTACTGATGGGTACACCCTCGTATTTCTGGTATCATCCTAGTAAATCCTTTTTGCACCCTCTCCAGATAGCCTTTTTATAATACGGCGACCAGAACAGTACACAGTGCTCCAAGTGCGGTCTAACCAAGGTTCGGTACAAGTTTTGGTAAAGAAGATTTTTAACACCCTCCTACCCCAAAATTCCGACAAAGAAAAGCTAACTTCTCTCCCGAAATACTGAAAGGCCAGCTTTATTTCAATTATAAACACGCTCACGATATCAACATTTTCCCCACTGGTTGTCAACTACAAGTCCACCAAGACAGTCGAGGATTATTAAAGGGGAAATTCAAAATACCAAATAAGCAGGGCCAGAACAAGCTAGCAAATCTAGAGGATAAGTGAATTAATGAACATACCAAGAAGCTTGAGAAAGGCTTCCAACTCCTGGTGCTGGATGACAAACGGAGCCTCCTTGGAAACGTTTGACATCTTGCTGGATTCCCCTTCACCCCTCTCCTGCAGGCGAGGCCTCCGAACCACCAAATCCCAGTTCTGTCGTGACAACTTTGAAACCCCTGGCTTCACCTGAATGGTGACCGAAGAGCGATTCTGTGAGCGGGTCCGGTTGTGCCTCATGATGGTAAATGAAGGCAGTTAGGGGTGGTCTGCAATATAAACAGGAATGGGAATCAGGTCACAGGCCATGATGCAGTTCCAAGGTAACCACAGGGATAAAGGCAGCCCCCATATTGCATGGTGCATTTTAAAGATTGCACAGTACAAAACAAAAGTCAGATGTGTGTCAGGTTAATATTCTTTGTTCAATTCTCCAATAAACTAGACTTCTATCTTTCATAAAGTTTAGCACATTTTAAAGAAAAAAAGACTTGCATTTATATAGCGTCTTTCATGACCACTGGACACCCCAAAGCACTTTACAGTCAATGAAGTACTTCTTGAAGTGTAGTCACTGTTGTAATGTAGGAAACCCAGCAGCCAATTTGCACACAGCAAGCTCCCACAAAACAGCAATATGATAATGCCCAAATAATGTTTTTAGTGATGTTGATTGTGGGATAAATATTGCCAGGACACCAGGAATAACTCCCCTACTCTGAAATAATGCAATAGGATCTTTCACGTCCACCTGAGAGAGCAGACTGGGCCTCGGTTTAACGTCTCATCGGAAAGACAGCACCTGCGACAGTGCAGCACTCCCTCAGTACTGCCCTGGAGTGTCAGCTTAGATTTTTGTGCTCAAGTCTCTGGAGTGAGGCTTGAACCCACGACCTTCTGATTCAGAGGTGAGGGTGCTACCCACGGAGCCATGGCTGATGCTATTTTATAGGGTCGGGTCCACTTATTGCAGTACTAGCCCGTGAGGCACATAGTTTCTGGAATAGCAAGTGCAAGCCTGAACTATTTCAGTCTTTTCCTTAGGGAACCATAGCAACACCTGCAGGCTAGATGAATCATGGAATAGGACCATAGCAACACAACTAGTCATATCCTAAGTTAGCCAAATCTTGGGGGCTGGAGCAAGACAATTGGCCACAAGGCACCAAGGGTTGTGGGGGGTGGGAAAAGAGAACAAGGGGGAAAAATGTTTTCACTCATCACTATACAGCAGCCTCAAACTAGAAATGCACACCCACTGAAGACAGGATTGAGCACAGGGCTGTGACACCCTCTACAATTTACCAGCTCAAGATTATACAGAATGAGCACAGGGGCAAGGTATTAGGACACCACTTCTGGAATAATCCCCCAGGTGAGGGAGTCAATGCCTCAAGGCCAATAGGCAAGATTAAAAATACTCAGGAAAATTAAACACAGCCTACCAAACCACTTATTTAAAAAGTTACCATTCTATAAATTAGAGCACATCTCTTACTAGAACACCAAACAAACAGAGCTCTATGGGAGGGGAGATGAGCCAATACAAAGATTTCACTCCATTAAAGGAATATTGAAGTTTTTAATCCTTTGTAGGGATACTCAAGCTAAGAAACAAACACTGCCCAAGTTTAAAAGAACTTCAGCTTGTTGGAACAATTGCATCCTAATAGCACCAGTCCCCCATTTTGGAACCAAATAGCTAAACTTTCAAATGATGCATTTTTCAAGCAAATAAAATATACACATTTTAATTCAGAAAACCTCACCACTTATGAACCCCACTCAGTACTTTTCTATTGTTCTACACATTTATTTTTAATAAGGGAATTGGATAAGTACCTGAAGGAAAGAAAATTGCAAGGCTACAAGGAACCATGCAAAATAAGTTTGGGGGTGGGGGGTGGGGGTGTGTGAGGGGAGCACTTTCAACATATGAAACCCTCACTAGAATTGAAATTGTAAATTGGGGTCCCAACCAATTCGTAATCAAGTCCCCTCTCTCCTCAGGCACCACAATCAGTTCATTGCATTTCTCATCCCCCTCAACTTGTGCTGGGAAGCTCAAGTGTATTTATTTTTTGGAGATTTATTCTAGAGGACCTCAAACTGCACACTCTGAGCCCTGGACACTTGACAACTTCAACCTCATGCCCGCCATTTTAGGACCATCTGCAGGTAACTCGAGGCGCAAGCCCGAGAGACTCACTCGAGGGTCTCCTCACCACCACCTTGGCCAACACACACGGTTGGGTTTTGTTTTATTTTATTTTGGCCAGAGTCTGGGCGGCTCTCCCACATTCTATGCCCTTCTACCCGCCATTTAACAACGCCTCCTCGACCAGCCACCCTCACACTCCGCCATTTTGCAGCCCACCCCTTCGCCTCACCTGAATGAGGCACGTGCCGCACCTGGCCGGCCGCCGGCGGGCGACGCGCTTATCACGGGCCGCCGGCCGGCGCGCTGACGTCAGCACGTCGCTCCCAATCGCATCCCCGCCTCGGACCTAAACCCCGCCCACCTCTCGCCCCGCCCACCCACCTACCTCTCGGGCACGCGCAGCGTCGTCACCATGGAAACCGGCGCTCACTCAGTCACCAGCGCCAACCCCGCATTTCGATAAATTAATGCCGGCCGTCGCCTGGGTTACCTTCTTACCCGCAGTTCATCATTAACCCGTCAGATTTTAAATGTCAACCGCGATGTCGTAACATAATTAAAAAAAAGTGTTAAAAAGCAAAAACATAAGATTTGCTATCGTATCAGATCAAGAGATTTCATTGGTCCAAGTGGACAGAGGCGCTGGCAGCTCCGCTGCTCATTGGCTGGGATATTACACAACTCCCGTTCTGATTGGAGAATACCCACGTGGGGGGCGCCCGGTCACCGCCGCCGTGTTTTGATTGGACGAGGCCGTGCCACGGCCTGGGGCGGGGGAGGAACTGTTGCGCGTTTGATTGGTCGATGGTGTTGGCAGCTAGAGGCAATGCGGCCAATGGGAAGCGGCCACGGACTCGGTTCCCTGTAGCTGTGGCGCAAAGTTTAGTGGTGGTGGTTGTTTGGGTAAGAGACAGAGGGGGAAAAAAAATCTGAGTGACTGGGGGGGCAGCAGTAGCGCCGGATGGTAGCTGTCCAAAGTGAGGGTTGAGCTTCGAGGCAGCGACGGACGAGGCGTCGTTAGTGGGGTGAGAGTGCGGACCTTTTGTCCGGGGATGGGTGGGGAGGGGAGGAGAAAGGACCGGACGCAGGGTGGGAAGACAAAAATGGTGGCCACCCGACCGGAAGTGAGGTGTCGGAGGCCATCTCGTTCCTCTGGTCAGCCCGGAGAGAAGCGGTGGCAGCGGCAGCAGCGAGCGGTGAGGCGGCTTGTAGATCGGGCCCGGGGGAGAGAAGCCGGGGTGGGTGGTGTTGGGAGGTTGGCTGTTAGTCAGTCACTGACTGACTGACTGGACTGACTGTCTGTCTGCCTGCCCAGTGCTGGGCTGCCCGCTTTCCCCGCCCTCCTCTTTGGCCCGACAGGCCAGATCCCCGGGAGTGGCGTATGTGGAGCTGAGACCTGGGGGAGAGGCAGAGAGAGACCCCCAGCTGATGCAATGTCCCCCTCCCCTCCCCAGCTCACTTAAAGCCCCTTTATCTGTTGTAATGTTCCCCCAGCTCATCTAAAGCCCTCTATAGATGTTGAAATGTTCCCCTAGCTGATATAAAACCCCCTTTAGTTGTTGAAATGTTCTCCTAGCTCATTTAATGCCCCCTCTAGTTGTTTGAAACAATCCCCTAGCCCATTTAAAGCCCCCTTTAACAGTTTAACTGTCTTCCCCCAATCATTTGAAGTCACAGAATCACAGAAACCCCACAGTGCAGATAGAGGCCATTTCGGCCCATCGAGCCTGCACCGACACATATCCCACCTGATCCCCGTAACCCCTATACCAACACCTATCCCACCCTATCCCCGTAAAGTTTTCTTGCCTCATTTAAAACCCCCGTTACTGTTTAAAATAATTCCCCAGCTCAAAGGAGTCTCTCACAAACCTTCCCCCCCCCCCCCACCGCCTCTACTTTTTTCAGTTGTTGATCGGCCTGCATGAATTTTCTGTGCTTGTTTCAGATTTCTGACATCGTGGAGTTTTTAATCATCTTCCTTTTTAGCAGGTTTGGGATCTAAGAGCTCCAGCCAAGGAGAGAGAACGGGAGCC
The DNA here is from genome assembly GCF_052327205.1 of Somniosus microcephalus. NCBI lineage: Eukaryota > Metazoa > Chordata > Chondrichthyes > Squaliformes > Somniosidae > Somniosus > Somniosus microcephalus. The sequence goes on from NW_028225180.1 coordinate 79,323,047, forward strand.
CGAGTGACCGTTCGGACTAACACAATTCCCCTCCACGAGGGGTGGTGCCGCCGATTTTTATTTCTTCCCAGTTGCGGGACTCCGGTTCCCGGCGACCCTCCAGCAAGCTGTTTCCCGCGGGGAGGGACGCGATGGTTCGATCAGTGTTGGCGACCGCTGCCAGCCTGGTGCTCACCACGACCGTGGTCACCCACGCCTATTACCTGAAGCGGCAGTTTTACCCCACCGTGGTGTATCTGACTAAATCCAGCCCCAGTATGGCGGTGAGTACTGGGGAAGGCGGGAGGGAGGGAGGGGGTGGTGGGTGGATGTGGAGGTTGGTGAGAAGCGATTTATTATCACCCTCAATCTTTCAAGTGTAGGGCCACAGTTCAGGATACCATGCAGATTGAGAAGAGTAGTACAAAAGCCAAGATAAACCAAAATGATGCAATGCATGTGTTTTGAAAGATTGTAGGAACACCTTTCAAGACCCAAAAGCACTTCACAGCCAATGAAGTACTTTTGAAGTGTAGTCACTGTTCTAATGTTGGAAACAAGGCAGCCAATTTGTGCACAGCAAGCTCCCACAAAAAGCAATGTGCTAATGACCAGATAATCTGTTTTAGTGATGTTGGTTGAGGGATACCGGGGAGAACTCCCCCTGCTCTTCCAATAGTGCTATGGGATCTTTTACATCCACCTGAGCGAGCAGACGGGGCCTCGGTTCATCTGAAAGACGACACCTCCGTCGGTGTAGCACTGGGAGTGTCGGCCTGGACTTTGTGCTCAGGTCTCTGGAGTGGGCTTGAGCCTTCGGGTGAGAGTGCTACCCACCGCTGACACCTCAGTAAGGAGGAAGGACAGGCTGAAATATGTTTGAAGTCTTGGGAAAGCAGCATTGTGGGGGGGGGGGGCGGCTGCCTCGGAAGATACAGGGAGACTGGCTGGAGCAAGAGCGGCATTAACGTGTTCCCTGTGTAAGCAATCATTGGGCTTGTCCTTGCTGCTCTAATCAGCACTGTTGTGCCTTTTCTACTGTGTTTGCAAAGAGCGTTTTCATTTGTTGTGTCTGAATGATACTTTAATGATTAAACTTCTGACACTTGCATGGCTGTAATTATTTTTAGAAACTTTGGTATTTTTAAGAGACTGTTGGGGGAAAGGTTGACCTCGTGATTCTTGAGGCTGGTGAAATGTTTCCAATGTGATTTTTGTCAAAAATGAGGTGGAATTGATGTTTTGTTTTAGTGAGTTATCAAAATGGATCACCTGTTTTTTTGCAGGGGGGTGGGTGCCGGTGGGAACGACAGTTGGTTCGTCACTCCTGGCTAGTGATACTTAACCGGTCTGAGGACTCCATTCTGGGCCGGTTGGGAAACCTTGTGTTTGCTTAGTTTTAAGTCGAAGATCTGGCGTGTTTCTGTGGAGAGTTAATTGTCTTGCCAGGTGCCTGCTTGTGCTCCGCTCTGCCTTTTGTGACTCTTGTAACCAGCACCATATGGGATGAACCATGGGCAGCGGTGTGGCCCTTGGTCGACAGGTACCTATTTGTGGTGCTTTGGGGTAACGTTACCTCGCTTTCTCTGCTGTCATCATGAACATCCCCACTTCTGACCTTATAATGGAGGGAAGGTCATTGATAAAGCAGCTGAAGATGGTTGGGCCTAGGACACTGCCGTGAGGAACTCCTGCAGCGATGTCCTGGGGCTGAGATGATTGACCTCCAACCACCACTACCATCTTCTTTGTGCTAGTTTTATAATTAGTAATGGGCCATAGGCCAATTGTGCACCATCACATGGGGATAGGGCGGGAAAGTACATAGAATTGCATAGCATATACAGGCCATTTGGCCCAACCCGTCCATGCTGGTGTTTACACTCCACTCGAGCCTCCTCCCATCCTTCCTCATCTCACTCTATCCGCATAAAGTGGAGTAGAGGTTTAAGATCAGCCATGATCTTATTGAATGGCGGAGCCTCCTCATGGGCTGTATGGCCGACTCCTGCTCCTATATCTTATGTTATCACTGTCACTCCAGCTAACCCAGCGCAGGCCCCCCCTCACCCCCGAGGCTGAATTTCGTACCTGTTGGGCGGGCTGGCTTGGTCCCGCCCTGGGTGATGACGCCATCTGATCATCTCTGCCCCTGAGGGAGGAGGCCAGGACTCTAATCGAAAGTCTCAGTCCCAAAGGAGAAGGTGTCTGATCAACCATCTGTTCCAATTGGTGGGGGGGGGGGCGGAGGTGCGTGCGTGCTATCCGGTGCGATGAGTTCAGGGGCGAAGTCTGCAGGTTAAACGTGTTTGCAGCTGCTCCTGTGGAAGCTGATGTGAAAGTGGACTTTGATTTTCATTCTGAAACCTGCCTAACTGGAAGTGATGACTGGGTCACCTGCTTGCACTGGACTGGAGATTTTAGAGAACAAATCTGTTCTCATTACAATTTACAGCGTTGTACACACGAGAGCTTATTGCGCTCCCAGACTCTGTGTGCTTTTCATTGCATTGGCCGTGGTCTCTATGTGCCGTCCCTCGGGTATTGGGGGGAAATTGCTGTTGCCACCTGGCCTTGGTGGCTCTCGCAATGTCTAACCGAGTGTCTCAAGTGCTCCAGGCTGAGTTCTCGGATGGCTGCCCGCTGTACATCTGGGTCATGCAGGTTCTGAAAGGGCCCAGGTTGGATCCCTGGCCTGTGCTGAGTCCGCTGATCTCATTGGGCTGCAGCACTTTGCCTCGGTGCCCACGGTGTTGGGAAGATGAAAAGTCATAGAAACAGAAGATAGGAGCAGGAGTAGGCCATTCGGCCCCTCGAGCCTGCTCCGCCATTTAATGAGATCATGGCTGATCATCCAAACTCAGTACCCTGTCCCTGCTTTCTCCCCAGATCCCTCTAGCCTTCAGAAATATATCTAACTCCTTCTTGAATATATTTAATGAATTGGCCTCAACTGCCTTCTGTGGTAGAGAATTCCACAGGTTCACCACTCTCTGGGTGAAGAAATTCCTCCTCATCTCTGTCCTAAATGGCTTACCATTTATCCTTAGACTGTGACCCCTGGTTCTGGACTCCCTGACCATCGGGAACATCCTTCCTGCATCTAGTCTGTCTAGTCCTGTCAGAATTTTATAAGTTTCAATGAGATCCCCTCTCATTCTTCTAAACTCCAGCGAGTATAAGCCCAATCGACCCAATCTCTCCTCCTACGTCATTCCTGCCATCCCAGGTATCAATCTGGCCTGGGTTCCTCATCCTGATCTCTATCTGGTGGCCCCCTTTCCCGGAAGTGCAAGTGTTCTCATCACACCCTCTCCCCCCCCCCCACTCCCGAGGGTTGTATATCCAGCCGGCCCTCGCTCTGCTCGCAGATAAGAGTGGCCTGTTGGGGCGATGGCAGCTATGGAGCTGTACCCAGCAAGAGTCAGTATCTGAGGAAGCTGGAGCAAGAAATACTGGCCCCGTCAATGTAACACAGAAGCTAAAACGCTTACTCTGGAAGAGAAATCAAACCCAGTATCGCCCCAGTTCATGCAGTGTTCTGTGCATTAAATTCAAGCTGTTTGGAGGCTGCAGTTTCTTTTTAAAAGGGAACTAGGGAGCTTACAAAGCGTCTTATCAGTCCCGCAGGGACTCGAGGTGTGACGCCCTTGACCGTTCCCCTCTCACTTAAGCTATCTGGCAGTGCCAACATGCTGAGCAATGCAGTGGTGATATAGCAACTGGTTCGAGTCCCCAGAGGCCCTGCTGTGTACACAATGTCTTTTACAGGCTTATATAATCCAGGCCGAGGCACCTAGTGAAGTACCGAGGGCGCGCTGCGCTATTGGAGGCGCCGTCTTTCGGGTAAGGCGTTAAACCCAGGCCCCGTTTGTCCCCTCGGGTGGACGCTAACCATCCCACGGCCACTATTGGAAGAGCAGGGAGTTTTCCTGGCCTTCCTAACCAACATGTCTCTCTCAACCAGAACAGATCAACTGGTCGCGCATCTCATTTGCTGCTTGTGGGATCTTGCTGTGCACAACAATGGCTGCCACGTTGGCCGATGTAACAGTGACTGAGGTTCAATAGCAATTCACTGGCAGTGGAGCTCTTTGGGATTTCCTAAGGATGCGAAGGACACTATATAAACAGATTTTCGCTCTTTCTTTCCAATTCGGGCAAGAAAACATCCGTTAAAAAAAAGTCCTAACCCGCCAACATTGAACAAGCCCCTCTGTGTAAGGCACACGTACAATATTTTTAAAAAGAGAGAATTTGCATTTATGCAGCGGGTCCCGAAGTGCTTTACAATGAGGTACTTATTGAAGTGTAGTCACTGTTGTAATGTAGGAAACGCAGCAGCCAATTTGTGCACAGTAAGCTCTCACAAACAGCAATGTGAGTGTTTCCATGAAATAAAAACAAAGCTGGAAACGCTCAGCAGGTCAGGCAGCATCTGCGGAGAGAGAAACAGCGTCAACGTTTCAGGTCGATGACCCTTCGTCAGAACTGGAAAAAAGTTGGCGATGGAACAGGTTTTTAAGCAGGTGTAGGGGCTGGGAAAGGGGGGAGGAAAGAACAAAAGGGAAGGTCTGTGATGGGATGGAAGGCAGGCGAGAGTAAGAGACATTAAGAGATGGTGCAGGCAAAAGGAGATGGTAATGGGACAGGTTAAGAAACAAAAGATGGTTCTAGATGACGTGTGAATGGCTCTGGCAGAATGATCGACAGCTGCCATGTGGGAGAGAGAAAAAAAATGATAGGGGCAGAGGTTACGGTCTGAAATTGTTGAACTCTAGAGTCCAGAAGGTTGTAAAGTGCCTAATGTGGAGTGTTTTCATGATGTGGGTTGAGGGATAAATATCGGCCAGGACACCGGGGAGAACTCCCCCGCTCTTCCAATAGCGGCCGAGGGATCTTTTACATCCACCTGAGAGAGCAGACGGGGGCCTTGGTTTAACATCTCATCCAAAAGACGACACCTCCGACAGTGTAGCACTCCCTCGATACTGCACTGAGCATATTCCCAGTATTGTGTGCAGTTTTGGTCACCTTATCTGAGGAAGGATGTTCTTGCCATGGAGGGAGTGCAGCGAAGATTCACCAGACTGATACCTGGGATGGCAGGAATGACGTATGAGGAGAGATTGGGTCGATTGGGCTTATATTCGCCAGAGTTCAGAAGAATGAGAGGGGATCTCTTTGAAACTTATAAAATTCTAACAGGACTGGACAGACTAGATGCAGGAAGGATGTTCCCGATGGCCGGGGAGTCCAGAACCAGGGGTCACAGTCTAAGGATAAGGGGTAAGCCATTTAGGACAGAGATGAGGAATTTCTTCACCCAGAGAGTGGTGAACCTGTGGAATTCTCTACCACAGAAGGCAGTTGAGGCCAATTCATTAAATATATTCAAGAAGGCGTTAAGAAACATATCTAAGGCTAAAGGGATCACGGGGTATGGGGAGAAAGCAGGAACAGGGTACTGAATTTGGATGATCAGTCATGATCTCATTGAATGGCGGAGCAGGCTCGAGGGGCCGAATGGCCTACTCCTCCTATCTTCGATGTATCTATCCGCCTGGATGGGCTCAAGTCTCTGGAGTGGGACTTGAGCCCACCGCCTTCTGACTCTGAGCCGAGAGAGAGAGAGTGCTACCCACCGAGCCACGGCTGATGATTAAACTCAAAGGGAATGGAGTGGGTTCCACAACGGGGGGGGGGGGCTGATCTGCAAGGCCAGGTTCTCGTCCAGATGGCAAGTTGAAAACCCACCTGGAGTGTAATGCTGGTAGATCTGCAGGCAAACTGGCGCAGCGCCCGAGGCTGGTCGGCTGCTATAGGAAGCGCGCCTTTGCTGTCGGAAAGGCGGAGGCGAGAAGCCGGGATGGCCCTTGGGACAAAAGGTGAGAGGTTTTCGATGCAGGCTAGATAAGTACATGTGGGAGAAAGGAATAGAAGGATATGCTGCTGGGGTTCGGTGAAGAGGGGTGGGAGGCAACGTTCCCGAGGAGCTGCCCAGTGGTCTGGAGGTCCCACACGGGGCGCTCGCTGGCTTTTCCGTGGGAGATGTAAGAAATCACACAACACCAGGTTATAGTCCAACAACTTTATTTGAAATCACAAGCTTTCGGAGCGCTGCTCCTTCGTCAGGTGAAGTGGGAGAAACCGCGCATGCGTGAAAATTTGAATGGGCCGGGCAGCAAAAAAAAAATTACAGGGAACATTAGTGGGAGGAGGCTCATGTGGAGCATAAACACCGGCACGGGCCAAATGGCCTGTTTCTGTGGTGTAAAATTCTATGTATACCTGTCCTCTTTGGAAAAAGAAGAGATGCTTTGAAAGGGGATGTTTGAGGGCTGGTGAGGGGGCTGTTCATGATAGTCAAGAGTGGAAAAGGTAAACCCAGAAAATTGCTATAAATTAAATCACAGGAGTTGGCCAACAGGACACGGGTTCAAACTGGTGATGGGCAAGTCCCGATTCTCTCTCGCACAAAGAATGATCGGCACGCTGACCGACTGGGCTCTCGGATAAAGTGGCGGTGGTGAAAACCCTGGCATCGTCAAAAAACGATTGGATGCCGCGGAGAGGGGAGAGCTGTAGGCTGTCTGTAGAGGCAACGCTGCCGCTCACTGGCTTTCCAACAGAAGAAACCGTGCATGCGCGAAAATTTGAAATGGCTGCACGCACACAAAAAAGATAATTAGAGGGAACAGTGCTTAGAATTGATTGATTGCCGTTTTGGGGCCTTATGAAGGAGATCAAGGCAAATTAGGATTGGCACTAGAAGCGTGGGGCAGAGGATTGAAAGGAAACGTTTCATTCAAAGGGTCCTCCGCATATGGACTGTGTTGCTATAAGCAGCTAGAGTTAATCCTAACTTTAAAGAGGGAGTTAGGGAGCCGGGGAATGGGGTTGGAGTAATTGTCTTCTGTGGAGGTGACGGTACAGACGTATTGGAACAAAGTCTTCCTCCCGTGCTGACGCTTTTGCGATTCGATGAAGGGATCACATTTCAGCAAACACCAGTTAAGAATGAGGAAGTTGTGAGTAAGAAGGAACTCCATAAAAAAACACGCTTCAGTTACAGCGGTTCTAAGCACTGGTGTTTATCCTTTTGTGAGTGGGCATTGTTTTGGACGACAAGTCACTGATTAAATCAGTACCATTTAAAAGCAGGATGAATTGGAGCATTGCTGCAAAGGAAGACTTGAATTTACATAGTGCTGCATCACGTCTGTTAGAAACTCACCAAGCAGGCTATGTACAATTACATGATGTGCAGTAACTGTCAAAGAACAAAGTTGCCTTTATATGGCATTCTTTGGCCACCCCAGAGCATTTTGCAGCCAGTAAATTCCTTTTGAAGTGTCGTCGCCGTTCTCTAAGCAAACGTGGGAGCCGATTTGGACTCTGCAGGATCCCACAACGTTGGATGAGGGAGCCGTTAACCGGTGTTCTTTAATATGGTAGTGATTAAGGGAGGAATGTTGGCCCCTGGACGCTGTGAGCTCCTCTCCTGCTTTTCCAACGGTGCCACAAGATTAACATCCACCCTTGGCTTAGTGTCACACCTGGAGGACGGCACCTCTGACAGTGCAGCACTTCCCCCAGCGCTGCAATGGGAGTGTCGTCCTAGATTACAGCCTAACGTTCCTGGAGCAGGGCTCGAGCCCACAACCTTCTGACTCGGACGGTTCGATTGAGCCAAGCTGAGAGAACAATAAAATGTTAGTCTGATTTTTGGTGGGGTAACTGACGTTGGTGGGGGGGGGGGGGCGGGGGGCAGTAGCGGCCCCGGTTACCGGTGGTCAGGTTGAGTGTTTTACGTGCTGATTGATTTGATTGACAGGTGCTGTACATCCAGGCATTCGTCTTGGTCTTCCTCGTCGGCAAGTTCATGCGGAAGGTGTTCTTCGGGCAGCTGCGTGCCGCAGAGATGGAGGTGAGAGCGTGCAGCGCGTCGAAGGGAGTGTTGCGTTCCCTGGCCGTGATGTATCGCCACAGCTTAACCCGAGTGCTGACTTCAGTTCTGGAAGACTGTACAGTGGAGTGAAGTTAGATATTGAGTGTGTAAATGCTGGAGCTGATCGTTTGAAAGTTACTATTGAGAGGGCGGTGGAAGCAGATTCAATAGTGACTTGGAGGGAGTTGGATTTGTACTTGGAAAATGTGCAGGGCTATGGGGAAAGGGCAGTGGGAGTGAGGCTAATTGGATAGCTCTTTATAAAAGCCAACGCAGGCACGATTTGCTGAATGACCTCCCTCTGCTGTCTATGGTTGTATGATTAAGTTGATAGCTGTTTAACATAACCCATTTCCACTCCAGCTTCAGGTGAAGCACATTGGGACGTTTTACGACGCTAAAAGGCGCTATATAAATGCACATTTTTGTCGAATTAAAGTTAGATTGTTGCAGTCGCTTATAATTTAAAAAAATAAATAAATAAATGCCCCGTCTTGATTCATGCTGGGGTACAGTTCCGTCAGGAACTGGTGCCTCTGGTATCTTGTACCGTGTGCGAGTGTTCGAAGGCTCTTTTAACATGCGGGGGTAGGTGTTGTAACCAACCCTAGTCCTGTTCTCATCTGACGTCTACGCATGCACTTTTGTGCCGGGAATAACTGCATAGCGCTCGAGCATATTTTTCTCTTCCCCCGCCCAGACTAAGGGCACTGAGGCCAACTGTGTCACCCTCCCCACTGCCCCAGCAGAGCATAGGTAACCCCTGGCAGACATGACACCGAATCCTGAACTTGCTGGTCTGTATCGCTCGGTAACCACACAGTGTTTTCATAATGTGAGCACGGGTTCGGGCACTCGCTAGCTGTTTTCCATAGCAAGCAGTCACTCCCTTGTGAACAGAAATAGCACCTTGTGTGCAAAGCAGCCTGTCCCAGGCAAACAATGAACCCATTTACCATTAATCAGTTCAGCGGAAATGGTATGGGATCCCAACGAATGGACAAATCCCTCTCGACAAGGCAGGCTAAGAATTACAAATCAAGATTATTATTTTTTCTTTAAAAAAAAAACAGCAGACTTGACTAGCTTACAACACTTCAGTTAGTGTCTCTTTCAGAGCAATAAACAGCTCAACTTTAGCAACTCTCTCTGCAATAACTTTTGCAATTTGTGTCCTGGATGAGCTGCTTTTTTTTCCGTCGGAGAGGTCACCCGTGAAAGGTCTCCTTAATGTCCGCACGAAGGGAACTGGCGAATGCAGACCGCAGTTAGACCCAGTCGGTGAAACAAATATCCGAGGTACAAGAGCGGGCCCCTTGAGAAATCGAGCCGTACATCACCTCCTGCCGAGGTTTGTAAATGGGGGCTCCCCTATTGAGACAGACCTCGCTAGTGGTTGTTCCCTCCGCAGGCTCACTACAATAGCAAATGAGAGAGACTCGGAAAATTGCGGCCTGGTGATCAGTGCATAAAGGATTTCTACTCCCTCCCTACTCACGGCGCCCCCCCGGCCCCGCCGCCCCCCCCGCCCCCGGTTGACTGCGTGTGTCTCACTTCACAGAAATCACAGAAACCCCACAATGCAGATAGAGGCCATTTTGGCCCATCGAGCCTGCACCGACACATATCCCACCCGATCCCTGTAACCCCACGTATTTAATCCCCCTAACACTAAGGGTCAATTTATCATAGCCAATCAACCTAACCCGCACATCTTTGGACTGTGGGAGGAAACCGGAGCACCCGGAGGAAACCCACGCAAACACGGGGAGAATGTGCAAACTCCACACAGTCACCCGAGGCCGGATTCGAACCCGGGTCCCTGGTGCTGTGAGGCAACAGTGCTAACCACTATGCCACCGTGCTTGTTGAAGAGAAAGTGAGAGAGCGCTTCTCCACGGCCCCCCCCCCCCCCCCGCTCAAATCACTGGTCCTGTGTATTTCCTCAGATGTAATTGTCGAGCGCAAAGGGGGAATGGAAGTCCAAGGTTACCCTGTTTAAATAGCCGCTCGCAGGTCTCGGGTGGCGTTGCTCAAACGAGTCAGAGCAGACCCTTTATTTGAGCGGTGGGAGAGTTCCTAACAAAATGTGTGGCGGAAAGCAAGTGTGACACTTGCAGACCGCATATATAGACGCACGAGTCCTTTCCCCGTGACCGCATATATAGACGCACGAGTCCTTTCCCCGTGACCGTATATATAGACGCACGAGCCCCTTCCCCGTGACCGTATATATAGACGCACTAGCCCTTTCCCCGTGACCGTATATATAGACGCACGAGTCCTTTCCCCGTGACCGTATATATAGACGCACGAGTCCCCATGACCGTATATATAGACACACGAGCCCTTTGCCCGTGACCGTATATATAGACGCACGAGCCCTTTCCCTGTGACCGTATATATAGACGCAGGGGCCCTTTCCCCGTGACCGTATATATAGACGCGCGAGCCCTCGTGACCGTATATATAGACGCACGAGTCCTTTCCCCGTGACCGTATATATAGACGCACGAGCCTTTTCCCCGTGACCGTATATATAGACGCACGAGTCCTTTCCCCGTGACCGTATATATAGACGCACGAGTCCTTTCCCCGTGACCGCATATATAGACGCACGAGCCCTTTCCCCATGACCGTATATATAGACGCACGAGCCCTTTCCCCGTGACCGTATATATAGACGCACGAGTCCTTTCCCCGTGACCGTATATATAGACGCACAAGCCCTTTCCCCGTGACCGTATTATATAGATGCACGAGTCCCCGTGACCGTATATATAGACGCACGAGCCCCCGTGACCGTATATGTAGACTCACGAGCCCTTTCCCCGTGACCATATATATAAACGCACGAGCCCTTTCCCCGTGACTGTATGTATAGACGCACGAGTCCTTTCCCCGTGACCGTATATATAGACGCACGAGTCCTTTCCCCGTGACCGTATATATAGACGCACGAGCCCTTTCCCCGTGACCGTATATATAGACGCACGAGTCCTTTCCCCGTGACCGTATATATAGACGCACGAGTCCTTTCCCCGTGACCGTATATATAGACGCACGAGTCCTTTCCCCGTGACCGTATATATAGACGCACGAGTCCTTTCCCCGTGACCGTATATATAGACGCACGAGTCCCCGTGACCGTATATATAGACGCACGAGCCCTTTCCCTGTGATCGTATATATAGACGCACGAGTCCTTTCCTCGTGCTAAGGAGGAGAAAAATATGCTCCAGGTCACCACCTAGTACCCCCCCCCGACCAATGCGCCCCTTAAGGTGCGCGGCCGTGCCCCAGTCGGGAGGTCCCGCTCACCAGGTGCTGCCGCTGGAAAAGGGAGCGCGCAACAGCAAAAATTCGAGGGAACATAGCCCACTACCTCCATATAAGTACAGGAGCTGCGACAGCTGCATTCTCCCTCAACCCCACTCCTTCCTCCCCTGTGTCTCCCCCACACAGTTATCATAGCCTGGGGGACCCTCGGTTCTTGTGATGTGGAGCGAGGCAAATGTGTCGCCCTCGTTGCAGGGGTAATATCCAGCTTCCTGGCGCTCTGAAGATTGCGAGAGTGGAAACGTTACCAGCGTCTCCCCACATGGTTAAGCAGCAGCTCGCTTCCTCCCTGAGCTGCCAATATTTTTTAAAACTTTATTTAGCATTGACAGTGGATTAATTGTGCAACTGACATGAAGGAGGAAGTTAGTCCGGGTCCTGCATTTGAATATGGTACAGATTAAGATCTTGTTGAACATGTTTACCGTCCTTCCATTTGTGCCTTGCACTGTCCCGGGCATCCCACAAAAGCAGCATTACTTCATCTGACATGTCTGAATTCACCGCCATGGTAGTGATCCTGCCTGATCCCCTTCCTGTACACAATCTGAAGTAGCCTCGCCCGTCGGGGACTTCTTAACGCTAACGCAGATACTCCAGGCAGAGGGACATAAAGTAAGAACGTCCCTTCGAGTTTCGGGAGTTAACCGTGACCCTCCGCCCTATTGTATGCAGCGATATCTTGTGCCCTCTCCAGGAACTGTGCAGGCGGTTGGCAAAGAAGTTTCTCAGTACTTTGAACTCTCCATGCTGGGATTAGACTCCCTGGTGTCGACTAAACACGAGTTTTTTTTTGGTCTCTTTGTTCTTGAGCAGTTCCTCCCCTCTCCCCGAGTACTTGTGAGTGAACCTAGACAACATGTCAGGGTATCGAAATGTAGACATCCCAACCGAGCGAGGCCCGAACTAGGGGCATAAGATGGTCACTAATAAACCCAAACGGGAATTCGGGAGAAACTTCTTTACCCAGAGAGTGGTGAGAATGTGGAACTTGCTACCACACAGGGAGTGGTTGAGATGAATAGCACAGATGCATTTAAAGGGAAGCTAGATAAACAAGTGAGGGAGCAAGGAATACCGGGTTATGTGGGTGGGAGAAGGTTCGTATGGAGCATAAACACTGGCATAGATCAGTTGGGCTGAATGGCCTGTTTCTGTGCTGCAATTACTGTGCAATACTACGTAACTGAGCGCAATCCTGCCTGTACAGTTTTGTTTTCCAGTGTGGGTTCATGGACGATGATCAGGTGTGGGAGAGTTGGCGCTTTTTTTTGTTCCCCTCCCTAAACCTGATGCTGATGCCCGCTGCTGCCTCGGCTACCTCGACACAGTCTGGGGATCGATCTGTGACCATTTTGGTCTGTTAATGACTCCATTTACACTGAGCTACGGTACTTTACTTTGTAAAGCTGTTTCCTTCCCGTTTCCCAGCATTTAATCGAGCGCTCCTGGTACGCTGTGACCGAGACCTGCCTGGCGTTCACCGTCTTCAGGGATGACTTCAGCCCGCGGTTCGTGGCCCTCTTCACCCTGCTTCTCTTTCTCAAGTGTTTCCACTGGCTGGCTGAGGATCGGGTGGACTTTGTAAGTGTTTCTGGTGTTTAACTCTCCTGAGGTACCGACCAGTTGGAGAGCTGAGGGGGTGTGGGGGGGGTGTTGAGTGAAGGTCGTGGAAGCGACATGCCAGTGTGCAACCTCTTCGACAGCACCTCCCAAACCCTGCGACCTCTACCACCTAGAAGGACAAGGGCAGCAGGCACATGGGGGACATCACCACCTCCAAGTTCCCCTCCAAGTCACACATTATTCTGACTTGGAAATATATCGGCCGTTCCTTCATCGTCGCCGGGTCAAAATCCTGGAACTCCCTCCCTAACAGCACTGTGGGAGCACCTTCACCACACGGACTGCAGCGGTTTAAGAAGGTGGCTCACCACCACCTTCTCGAGGGCAATTAGGGATGGGCAATAAATGCTGGCCTGGCCAGCGACGCCCACGTCCCATGAATGAAGGAATGAAAAAAAAAAGTCTGGTTCCTGGATTGGAGTGATAACTTCTGGGCAAAATCGTTTTCTGAAAGTCAGTTTGATCACCAGAGGGGGAGTAACAACAGTGAGTTATGATGATCTGGAATGCACGGCCTTGAAAGGGCGGTGGAAGCAGATTCAATAGTAACTTTCAGAAGGGGAATTGGATAAATGCTTGAAAAGGGAAAAATTTGCAGGACTGTGTGGGGGAAAAAACAGTGGGACTAATTGGATCGCTCTTTCAAAGAGCCGGCACAGGCACGCTGGGCCGAAGGGCCTCCTTCTGTGCTCTGATTCTAAATGAACCGCACAAAGTTTGGACAGCGGGCTAATGAAACCTGGGAGTGGGATCCGAAATTTATCCATGTAAATTCAGTTAATTAAATAAAATAAATCTGGAATAAAAAGTTAGTACCAGTAATGGTGGCCATGACACTACCAGATTGTCGTAAAAACCCATCTGGCTCACTAATATCCTTTTAGGGCAGGAAATTTGCTGTCTTTACCCGGTCTGGCTGGTATGTGACTCCAGACCCACAGCAATGTGGTTGACTCTTAACTGCCCTCTGCAATGGCCCAGCGAGACACTTTGTTCACCGAGAAGGTGACTCACCACCACCTTCTCGGGCAATTGGTGTTAAACCAGTCAATTCTGTGCACTTCACCTGAGCCTGTTTGTGTTTGTGATTCCATACAGATGGAGCGGAGTCCGAACATCTCATGGCTCTTTCACTTTCGGGTCATCTGTGAGTATCGTGATGCGGGGAGAGGCCCTGAGGCCGCTTTGTTTTCTGGGGGGGGGGCGGGGGAGAGCGGGGTGGGGGGTTTGCGCAGATTCAGTCAGTGGAGGACGTGGACTTCCTGCATACGGCCAGCTCTTGGGGTTAAATGGCTGACCTGGGAGGGGGAGAGTTCGGGGGAACATGCCCCCCGCACTGGGACTGGGTCACTGCATTCCATGCCAATCGATTCACAGCCGGATCTCTCCCTCCCTTCTTCATCCCTGCCCGGATTAAGAAATTTGATCACTTGGAACCTCGGCGCCCCTCCGACGGCGCGGCGCTCCCTCGGCGCGGCGCTCCCTCGGCGCCGCCCCTCCGATGGCGCGGCGCTCCCTCGGCGCCGCCCCTCCGACGGCGCGGCGCTCTCTCGGCGCCGCCCCTCCGACGGCGCGGCGCTCCCTCGGCGCCGCCCCTCCGACGGCGCGGCGCTCCCTCGGCGCCGCCCCTCCGACGGCGCGGCGCTCCCTCGGCGCCGCCCCTCCGACGGCGCGGCGCTCCCTCAGCACTTTACTGGGTGTGTCGGCCTAGATTATGTGCTCAAGTCTCTGGGATTGGATTTGAACCCACGACCTTCTGACTCGCAGACGAGAGCGCAGCCCACTGATCCGCGGCTGACACAGCAAAGGGCCGAATTTGTGCGCGAAGGCTCCGGTCCTGTGAAGTGCAACTAAAAATAAGCTGCAACAGGTGCTTGGGATTTGCATAGACGATGCTAAATGCTGCAGTGCAGGGACCCCCCCCCCTCCTCTGCACAGCTGCCGCTTTAAGCTGACGTGTCCTCTCCAGATGTGCACTGCAGCTTGCGGATAGCGGGCCTCTAAATCCAACTGGGCGAGGCATGGGCGCCGCTGGCGACAACCTTAAAGGGGCACTCCATGCCGCCCGTGACCTGGCCGACCTTTTACACTGCAGGCCCCTCCAGACAACCCTGTCCGCAAACAGTTAATTGAAATAAAAAGCAAAATACGGTAAATCTATGGCCAAAAGACACAAATCCGCAGGCCAACTGTGGGAAGAACAGGATCGTGCTCTTTATCAGAACTGTAAAAATAAGAGACAGCAAGTAATATTGTCGGGATAAATAGGGGGAATTACCGAAGGAAGGATGCATTTGCCTTTGAGGAAGTGAAACAAAGGCTCACCAGACTGGTTCCTGGGTGAGGAGAGATTGAGTAGACTCGGCCTGTATTCCCTAGAGTTTAGAAGAATGAGGGGTGATCTCATTGAAACGTACAAAATTCTTACAGGGCTTTGTAAAGTCTGTGGGTTGTTTAGTTAATTAATGCACAGACTCCAAGAGTAACTTAAAGCAGGACTTTACTATTTGAAGGTCAGGGCGAATCTGCCCAATAACTCCTGGCACAACACTTATATACTGGTGTGGTCACCGTCGGTATTACCGTATACAGAAGCCAAACAAAGTAGTGCCACACCTAAAATAGTTCTCTTAAAGGTGAACGGTTACATACAATAGTTCTCTTAAAGGTAGACGGGTACATACACTACAATCCTCCCTTTTTAGCTTACAACATACTTATTCCCCATTAAACATAACATATAATCAACTTCATGTAAAACAATTCACAGATATAGTCTCTGCGGGAAACAGTTCACAGATTCAGTCTCTGCGGGAAACAGTTCACAGATTCAGTCTCTGCGGGAACAGTTCACAGATTCAGTCTCTGGTCTTGACTCGGTCCGAACAACATCTCTGTGGTGTAGCCGGTTCACATTTCTAGCGTGACTCATCCAATAGTCTTTCCCTTGGCTTAACAGCTTGAACTTCCGTCCTGCTGAACCAGCAGTGCTGACTTTTACAAACAGCTGGACTGCCTTGGTAATTTTTCCTACTTTCCAACTGATTTGGCCCCCTTCGTGGGGCCCACGTGCATGATCTGATAGAAGTGATAATGATTTAGATGGTTATCGTCTTCTGCTTTGTCTTTTTCTTTTCTGCTTCTTGGAGACTCTCGGGGCTCCCTTATCCGCTGCCAGCTGTAGCGCCACCATCTCCCTATGTTCCTTGGACTTTAAGTGCTTCATCCTGATTTCTGCACTTTGGGAGTTTTCATCACAAGCTGGGCAGAACAAGTCATCGTTATATTCCGTGTCACTCAACAGGTCATGGTAATATTCGGTGTCGTCCTGAGCTAGTCTAGCGAGAGGGCCTGCTGCTACTTCTTCCGTACCCAACTGGACGTTAGCCGACTGTTCCCTCCCTAGACATCTTTCCTGAAGAGACTTCTTCATGCGTTCATATTCATCCCGCTCTTCCTGGGTTTCCTGCAAATCCTTCACTAATGACCTCGTTTGTGATTTCAATACTTCCCCTTCCCTCGGGGATTGATTGATCAGGCTATTCAATCCTTCTACTGGAGCAGCTGTTTCAACAGTCTGCTGTTCACATTGACGTGATTCAGCGTACTTTTGGCATCCCTGTAAAATCTGTGTTGCAACCTCAGCTATTTCCATAACTTTTGAGAGCTCCGAACTCCTTCCCTTTGAAGATTGAAGCTCGTGTTCAGATTGTTCCCATTGTAGAGTCTTGTCCTTCAGCATATGAAGGAGTTGGCTGACCGTTAACTCTTCCACGGGAACACTGTGTGGGTCAGAGTCTTCTCCATTTCATCCACCTTTTCCTCCAATGCTTTCACCTTTTCCTCTTGTACTTTGGCTTCCAGCGCTCGGAGAAGTTGCGCCTTGATGCTCTCTAGCTCATGTTCAGAGGCCATTCTTACAGTCTCTGTGTTTCTTACAGTTCCCTTTTCTTCCACTGAACGGATTCCCAGTTGAATCTGTTCTTCAAGTTGTTGAATCTCGGTCATTGCCGCCCCATATTTGTCTTGGGTTTCCTTTAATATTTTTATGAGTTCTTGTACATCTTGTCTTTCATGTTCTGCCATGTCTTTCACCTCTAATTTCTCATCTATGGATGGAACTTCTACCGATGGGTCTGTCTTGGCCTTGAGCTCATCAAGAATTTCCTGCAGCCTTTGGACTTGCTCATGTTCAACCTTCAGTTGCTCATATGCTTCCACTGAAACTAGCTTTTCGGAGGTTGCCGAGTTAACCCCTTCCAGAATTGTAGCCTGGGCCTGTTCATACTGTTCTTTCAACCTCTCACACCCTGCTTGTAAGGAGTCGTAGAGAAGAACTGGAATAAAATCCTGGCTTCCTGAAGATTCCTCTTCATTTGCTTCTTCCTGCAAATATTCTAACTCCTGAACAGCATAAGGGAGATGTGATCGGTAATTGGTCACGATGGCTCTATGGTCGCTCTCTGCTTGAGCTAGCTGCTTCTGTTGTCTTTCCAGATTCTCCCATTCGGTGTCATAGAACTTTTTCATTGTTTTCATCTCTTGTACGAGACGGTAACTCAATTGTTCTAATTGTTGTCGTAATTTGAAATAAGTTTGAGTCCGAGCTCGGTGTTCTTCCGTCATGGATATGTCCGTAACTTGAACAGGCTCAGAATTTTCTGTCAAACTAGGTTGTCGTTCGGTGGAGTTCTGCTCTGAAACTTTGTTCTTCTCTGGAGCATAAGCCTTTATGCGTGCCTTCGTTTTTCCAACCTTCGTCGGCAAGTCCATTTCAGCCTTGTCTTTCATATTTGGGTTGGTCTTATCGTCATCCGTTTCAGAATCTGAGCTGATTGTCTGCACTGAGTCCTCACTCGTTATGGCTTTTAGATAGTGCCATTCCATGTCTATTTTCTTGATCCACTCCCGTCCTAGAAGTGGTGGTCCTCCCTCATGTAGTACGTATAAGTTCATTCTTGGGTGTTCTTTACCCCTATCTCTCACTTTGACTCTTATCTTTCCCATGGGGTATACTTTATGCCCCGTGTATGTCTGCAATACGAACTTGGTATCTCTTAAGGGTATATGTGAGAATAGCCGGTGGTAATCCCTTCGATTTATGACTGATAGAGCTGATCCAGTGTCCAACTCCATTTTCACTTGGATTCCAGCTATTTTTAGCATGACCCAGATAGTTTGTAGGTCAGCTTCCTTACTCACATTGTGAATTCTCAGACTACCCAGCTCCTGGCCGTTTGGGTCTGAGTCTGAATTCTGTTCGTCTGAACTCTTCTCAGCCACCTTGTGTACCTTGTTGTACTTTTCCTGTGATGGCTTCCTTTGGTTGTTGGTCCTTTGGTTGTTGGTCTTCTTCCCTGACCGGCATACCTTAGCTATGTGACCCAGTTTGCCACATTTCCTACATTCCTGGTTCTTAAACCAGCATTGGTTCTGGTCGTGTGTTGTCTTCCCACAACGATAGCATTTTGTTGTTGTCGAGGTAATTTGATCCACACTTAGTGCTGCTGTCTTTAGCTGCATTTCCGCAGTTCCCTTCGCTGCGGCTTCGTGCGATGCTGCAATAAGGACAGCCCTGTCAAGTGTAAGGTCGTTCTCTTCGAGTAGTCGCTTTTGCGTTCCTTCCTTCGCCAACCCGCACACGAACTTGTCTCGCAATGCCTCTGTCAGATTCCCTCCAAACTGGCAGTATTTCGCTAGTCTACGCAGTTCGACCAAGTATTCTGCGTTGCTTTCGTCTTTCTGTTGCGTTCTCGCATAGAATTTGAATCGTTCCGCCAACATCAACGGTGTGGGGTTCAAGTGATCCTTCAGAACAGCCACAATATCATCGAAAGTCTGATCCGCCGGTTTAGCTGGTGATAGTAGATGCTTCAAGAGCCTGTATGTCTTCGCGCCCATCGAGTTTAGCAAGGTTATAGCTTTGTCATCTTCTATTTTATTGGCCTCACAATAGACCTCGATGTGTTCCACGTACGTGGCCCAGTCTTCTACCTCGGCATTAAAATCGTTGATGTTACCACGCTTAGGCATCTTCCTCTCTTTCTGATAACACCCCGAATTATTTCTTTAACTTTTTTTTTTCTAAGATGGCGGTTTTCCCGCGAAAATGGCGGTTTCCCGCGCTTATCTTCTCTCCCCGCCCACTTCAATGGCGGTTTCCCGCTTCTGTCTTCTTCCCCCGCCTAATGGCGGCTTCCCGCGTTTCTTCCCTAGCGGGAGGGGTACACTTTCCCCCACAGGCGACGGCCGCTGGCTTTCAGGTTCACAGCCTGCGCGTCGGCTTCAGGGCTTTCCCTTTTCTCGGCAGGGCAACCGGCGCTGGGTACACCCCGTTGACGGCGAACAGGTTCAGCCGCTGGGCTGGCTCTCGCTCAGTTCCCCTTGCTCGGGCTCGGTCTCTCTCGGCTCTACCGGCGCTGGGTACACCCCGTTGACGGAGAACGTTTCAGCCGCTGGACTGGCTCTCGCGCAGTCTCCCTTGGTCGGCTCTGCCTCTCCCGCTCGCTCGGCTCCCAATCGCGCCTCCCAGCCCTCTCGCAGTCCGGTGCTTCCCTCCCCGGCTGCGGCTGAGTTTATCTCTTCCCGCGCCTACGTTCCCGGTCGCAGCGCTTCGTGGCTTCGGTCGCTGCCCGGCCTTTTTCGCCGGTCGCGGTCTAGCTGTCTCACGACGCCGTTGCGTCCCCCAGCCTGTCTGTACCACGGCTTCCTTGCTCCACGCTGCCCCAGTCTCAGCGCCTCTGGGCCCGACTTCTGTCCGGCTCCTTTCCCCCTCGACCGTGGTCGAGCGCACCGCCCTTCTCCTCCGGTTATTCTTTTTACTTTCCCTTACTCACAGTCACCGTGGCCGCCTTGCTTCTCGTGCTGATCGGCTCACTCCTCACCGTGGCAGAAGGGACAGTCAGTGCCTGTTGCTGATGGAAGTCTTTGTCTCTAAATTCTTCCTCCTTTCTAGCTCTGCAGCCTCGAGTTTTTTTTTTCCCAGCAGAACGACGAGGGCGGTTGCCTCTTCTCGACGCTCGTTAACTGCTTCGGACGTATTGTTGCCGCAGGGTACGATCGGACTCGTCGCCACTGTAAAGTCTGTGGGTTGTTTAGTTAATTAATGCACAGACTCCAAGAGTAACTTAAAGCAGGACTTTACTATTTGAAGGTCAGGGCGAATCTGCCCAATAACTCCTGGCATAACACTTATATACTGGTGTGGTCACCGTCGGTATTACCGTATACAGAAGCCAAACAAAGTAGTGCCACACCTAAAATAGTTCTCTTAAAGGTGAACGGTTACATACAATAGTTCTCTTAAAGGTAGACGGGTACATACACTACAGGCTGGACAGGGTAGATGCCGAAAGGCTGTTTCCCCTGGCTGGGGAGTATAGAACTAGGCGTACTCTCAGGATAAGGGGTCACCCATTTAACCCTGAGATGAGGAGGAATTTCTTCACTCGGAGGGTGGTGAATCTTTGGAATTTTCTACCCCAGAAGGCTGTGGAGGCTCAGTCGTTGGGTATATTCAAGGCTGAGGTTGATAGTGATTTTTGGACTCATGGGGAATCGAATGACATGGGGATCGAGCGGGGAAAGTGGAGTTGAGGTCAAAGATCAGCCGGGATCTTATTGAATAGCGGAGCAGGCTCGAGGGGCCGAATTGCCGAGTCCTGCTCCTATTTCTTGTTATTTTAACAAAAAAACAAAACAAACCAAGGGAATGTCAGAGTAATGATTGGGCGCCATCATCTCGATCAAGTAACAGAGCGAAGCATTAAAGAAATAAAAGACAGTGAAGAAGCTTGTGAATAGCTGAGGCAATCAGAGGCCTGCAGTTGATTTTAACTTGCCGAGACCCGAAATCCACCGCACGAGGCAAACCCGAGGTGCAAAAGCTTGGAGGTGGCCGAGTGCGTACGACACCTAAAGTGCTGGGAAATGCGTAAACGGTAGGGGTTGCTGTTCTGAATCACATCTAAACCACACTGTCCCTGCCCTGGGAGTGTTTGATGGACAGTGTAGAGGGAGCTTTACTCTGTATCTAACCCGTGCTGTACCTGCCCTGGGAGTGTTTGATGGGACAGTGTAGAGGGAGCTTTACTCTGTAACTAACCCGTGCTGTACCTGCCCTGGGAGTGTTTGATGGGACAGTGTAGAGGGAGCTTTACTCTGTAACTAACCCGTGCTGTACCTGCCCTGGGAGTGTTTGATGGGACAGTGTAGAGGGAGCTTCACTCTGTATGTAACCCGTGCTGTATCTGCCCAGGGAGTGTTTGATGGGACAGTGTAGAGGGAGCTTTACTCTGTAACTAACCCGTGCTGTCCCTGCCCTGGGCGTGTTTGACGGGGCAGTGGGTGCCTGAAATGGGCTGAGTTCCATTTGCAGTATTGAAATGTTGGTGCTTGGGATATTGAACAATGTGTGACTGATGTTTCTTTGCTTCTCCTGCAGCGCTCATGGGGTTGCTGGCTCTGCTGGACGTGCTGTTTGTGAACCACGCCTGTCACAGCATCATGACCCGGGGAGCCTCCGTCCAGCTGGTGTTTGGCTTTGAGGTGAGCCTTGACTGATGGGGATACATGGAGGCAGCAGTGGCTGGTGACCAGTCGACCAGCACAGAAAGGATACCTTTAAAAAAACAGTTTACATAGAATATACGGCACAGAAACAGGCCTTTTGGCCCAACCAGTCCAGTTTATGCTCCACTCGAGCCTCCTCCCGTCTTTCCTCGTCTAACTATCAGCATAATATTCCCTTCTCCCTCGTGTTTATCTAGCCTCCCCTTAAATGCATCTCCGCTATTCACCTCAACCACTCCCTGTGGAAGCGAGTTCCACATTCTCACCACTCTCTGGGTAAACAAGTTTCTCCTGAATTCCCTATTGGATTTCTTGGTGACTATCTTATATTTGATGGCCTCTAGTTATGGTCGCCCCCCACAAGTGGAAACACTCTCTCTGTATCCACGCTATCAAAACCTCTCATAATTTTAAAGACCTCTATTAGGCCACCCCTCAGCCTCTTTTCAAGAGAAAAGAGACCCAGCCTGTTCATCCTTTCCTGATGGGTCTACCCTTGGTATTGTCATAGAGTTATACAGCACAGAAAGAGGCCCTTCGGCCCATCGCGTCCGCGCCGGCCATCAAGCCCTGTCTATTCTAATCCCATTTTCCAGCACTTGGTCCGTAGCCTTGTATGCTATGGCATTTCAAGTGCTAATCGAAATGCTTCTTGAATGTTGTGAGGGTTCCTGCCTCTACCACCCTTTCAGGCAGTGAGTTCCAGATTCCAACCACCCTCTGGGTGAAAAAGTTTTTCCTCAAATCCCCTCTAAACCTCCTGCCCCTTACCTTGAATCTATGCCCCCTTGTTATTGACCCCTCTACTAAGGGGAAAAGTTCCTTTCTATCCACCCTATCTATGCCCCTCATAATTTTGTACACCTCAATCAGGTCCCCCCCTCAGCCTTCTCTGCTCTAAGGAAAACAACCCCAGCCTGTCCAGTCTTTCTTCATAGCTGTAGTGCTCCAACCCAGGTAACATCCTGGTGAATCTCCTCTGCACCCTCTCCAAAGCAATCACATCCTTCCTATAGTGTGGCGACCAGAACTGCACACAGTATTCCAGCTGTGGCCTTCCCAGCGTTTTGTACAGCTCCATCATAACCTCCCTGCTCTTATATTCTATGCCTCGGCTAATGAAGGCAAGTATCCCATATGCCTTTTTAACCACCTTATCCACCTGTTCTGCTGCCTTCAGGGATCTATGTACATGCACACCAAGGTCCCTCTGATCCTCTGTCTTTCCTAGGGTCTTACCATTCATTGTGTATTCCCTTGCCTTGTTAGTCCGTCCAAAATGCATCACCTCACACTTTTCAGGGTTAAATTCCATTTGCCACTGTTCCACCCATCTGACCAACCCATCAATATCGTCCTGTAGCCTGAGGCTTCCCGCCTCGCTATTTACCACCCCACCAATTTTTGTGTCATCTGCGAACTTACTGATCATACCTTTTACATTCACATCCAAATCATTAATGTAGACCACAAACAGCAAGGGACCCAGCACCGATCCCTGCGGTACCCCACTGGACACAGGCTTCCAGTCAAAAAAACAACCTTCCACCATCACCCTCTGCCTTCTGCCACTAAGCCAGTTTTGGATCCAATGTGCCAAGGCACCCTGGATCCCATGGGGTCTTACCTTCCTGACCAGTCTCCTATGCGGGACTTTATCAAAAGCCTTACTGAAATCCATGTAAACCACATCCACTGCACTACCCTCACCCACACACCTAGTCACCCCCTCGAAAAATTCAATCAAATTGGTCAGACATGATCTTCCCTTGACAAAGCCATGCTGGCTATCCCTAATTAATCCCTGCCTCTCCAAGTGGAGACCAATTCTGTCCCTCAGAATTTTTTCCAATAATTTCCCTACCACTGATGTTAGGCTCACTGGCCTGTAATTCCCTGGTTTATCCCTACTACCCTTCTTGAATAATGGTACTACGTTAGCTGTTCTCCAGTCCTCTGGCACATCCCCTGTGGCCAGAGAGGTTCTGAAAATTTGTGTCGGAGCCCCTGCAATCTCCTCCTTTGCCTCACATAGCCTGGGATACATCTCGTCCGGGCCTGGGGATTTATCCACTTTTAAGCCTGCTAAAACCGCTAGTACCTCCTCCCTCTCGATGCTAATATGTTCAAGTATATCACAGTCCCCCTGCCCGATTTCTATGTCTACATCGTCCTTCTCCATAGTGAACACAGATGCAAAAAATTCATTTAAAACCCCACCTACATCCTCTGGCTCTACACACAGTTTGCCACTTTGGTCCCTAATGGGCCCTACTCTTTCCCTAGTTATCCTCTTGCCCTTAATATACTTATAAAACACCTTAGGATTTTCCTTTATTTTGCTCGCCAGTGTTATTTCATGGCCCCTCCTCGCTCTCCTAATTTCTTTAAGTATCCCCCTGCACTTTTTATTCTCCTAGGGCTTCCTCTGTCTTTAGTCCTTTGTATCTGCCAAAAGCCCCCCTTTTTTTCCTAATCCATTCTCGTATATCCCTTGACATCCAAGGTTCCCTGGGCTTGTTGGTCCCACCCTTGACCTTTTCGGGAACATGTTGCCATTGTACTCTCTCAATTTCCTTTCTGAAAGACTCCCATTGCTCCGATGTGGATTTTCCTACAAGTAGCTGATCCCAGTCCACATTGGCCAGATCCTGCCTTATCATATTAAAATTGGCCTTCCCCCAATTTAGAACCTTTATTTCCGGTCCATCCTTGTCCTTTTCCATGACTACCTTAAATCTCACCGAATTATGGTCACTGTCACCAAAGTGCTCACCTACTAACACTTCTACCACTTGCCCGGCCACATTCCCTAGAATTAGGTCCAGTACCACCCCCCTCTCTCGTAGGACTTTCTACATGCTGGCTCAAAAAGCTCTCCTGGATGCACTTTAAGAATTCTGCACCCTCTAAGCCTTTCACACTCTGACTATCCCAGTTAATATTGGGGAAATTGAAATCCCCCACTATTATTACCCTATATAATGATCCTGTTGTTTCCTGGCAAAAAATACATCACATGCAGTGCAGTGTGGTTGCGTGGTCCAGTCAAATTTCCTCGCAGGCGTGCTTTTGCCTGCGTGGGCCCTCGAGTGCGGAGCTTAACAGGAACATTGCTCGCTACCCCTCTCTCCTCTTGTAAGACGCTCTTTTAAAACCTGCCTCTTTGATCAAGCTTTTGGTCATCTCTCCTGCTAACTCCTCCTGTGGCCCGGTGTCGAGAATGTTTTTATTGATATCGCTCTTGATGAGCAACTCTGGACGTTTTGCTACGGTGAATACGCTAAATAAGTGTAAGTTGTATATCACACAGTGGTGTTAGGTCGGGAATTCCAGGATACCGACTGGGCGGCCCTGAAGGAAGGCTGATCTATGTCCAAGTCAGGCTAGTGTGTGACTTGGCAGTGGTGGAGATCCTGTGACTTCAGTGCTGGTGGAGTAAACTTGTAACCGCAGTCCTGTGTTTTCCTTGCAGTACGCCATCCTCCTCACCATGGTGCTGACCATTTTCATCAAATACGTTCTGCACACTGTTGATCTTCAGAGCGAGAATCCCTGGGACAACAAGGCCGTGTATATGCTCTACACCGAGCTCCTGACCGGTACGGGCAAGGTGTGGGGTGTGAAAGGCTCACGAGGGGCGACTGGACAGGCAAGGTCGCGGGGTCCTCGTAAATGGTAGGGGCGGAGGTCAATGTTCCCTTTAAGCTGCACGGTCGCGGAGCGCTCTGCAGGTCCCGTGCAGCCAGTGAGCCGGCTGTTAAATGGGAAAAACCCGCACGTGCAGAATTTTGAATGGCCCACGCAGGCCAAAAAAATTAGAGGGAACATTGGCGGAGGGGTTGTCTTGTAAATGGTAGGGCGGGTGGAGGGGGGGGATCCCAGTAGGGCAGAGGGGGTCCGCGTAAATGGTAGGGCTGGGGGTTATGTATGGAAATTCTTGCTCAATACCTTGAACTATTGTGGGTCGATTCAGGAAGTTCCTGTATTCTCTATCTTGTGTGACAATTGCACACTGAGATTCTAACTGGCATAGCTCAATGCTTTCTGTAAAGACTGGGGGGGGGGGGGAAATTCAGTTGGTTGCGCCTCCCGTTAGCGCCTTAAGAGGGCGCTAATGGGGCGCAAAGCAACTAGCGCCCGGGCGCGGCGATGTTTGCGCCGCTCGCGAAATTAACTAGATATTTTGCGGCGGCGCTGAACACTGCCGCTACGATCTCCTGCGCCGGCAGTTTGTGACGTCAGTCGCGCGCGCAACGCCCCGTTAGCACCCCGGACCGGATATTGAGTGGCGCCCCCTGCCTTACCACCTGCCGCTAGCAACGACCGGTTGAGGGGAGCGTTTTGCTGTCAGAAAGGGACTGGGGGAGCGCTATTTAAAGGCGACCGCTTCCTGCCTTTTTTTGTCGGTGACATTTTTGCACCACGCATTCTGAGAGAGAGACAGAGAGAGATTCAACGCTGTGTGAAGGAGTTTTGGGTACTGAGCAGCACTTTGCAGGTTTATTTTGATTTGCCCTTCCTTGCTTCGCCCGCGCTCTGAGGTAGCGCCTCGCTCCTCGGCCTTTGCGCCTTAAGACAGGTGTGAAGCGCCTGATTTAGCGCTCCAATCACCTCCAGGGGCGATAAAAGCCAAGTTTGCTGTCGGAGGCGATAATTAGCGCACGGCCGATAATGGTGTCCCAAACAGGGCGATACTGAACTTTTTCCCCCCTGGGTGATTGGCTTTAAGCACAGGAGCCTCAGTGTTAAACCTGAGTGTCTAATGATTGAATCTGTAACTGTTCCTGGCACTGCTGCTCCTGTCGTCGAAGCTGATCCTTCTGTCCGTTTCAGGGTTCATTAAGGTGCTGCTCTACATGGCCTTCATGACCATCATGATCAAGGTGCACACGTTCCCTCTGTTTGCCATCCGCCCCATGTACCTGACCATGAGGTAAGTGTTCTCGCGGCGGAAGCAAAGCCATTTTGGTTCCGTGATCCTGGGCGTAACGCGCAAGATACTTGGTGACACCCGCAGCTTTGTCGCAGGAGGTGAGGGAGGGAAGTGGCTGAGGGAGGCGAGGAGGGAAGTGGCTTTCCAGTCCTGGGAAAGACTGGGTTAGAGTCGGAGACGGTGCGATTGAGCCCTGATTTTTAACCCCGTGAGGTGTTTCTCTCCAACTTCCCAACGCACCTCACGTGCAATAGATTACTTTGAAGTGCACCCCTGCGATGTTCCCTTTAAGCCACACGTTGCTCTGCAGCTCCCGCACAGCTGACTCACCAGCTTTTAAATAGGAAAAACCCAGGCCGGCGTGGTATTTTGATTGGGCCGCGCAGCCCCTTAAAGGGGCCACGCCCCTCAAAAAACATTCACGGGAACATTGCATCCCTGTTATTGGGTAGGCAGACACTGCAGCCAATTTGTGCACAGCAGGATCTCACAGATATATCAAGCTAGGTGAATAACCAGCTGATCTGTTTTTGCTGTTGGCCAGGACGGTTCAGAAACTTCCCAGCTCCCCTTCAAATGGTGTCATGGGATTTTTTTTTAACATCCGCCTGCATCACCGTCTGAAGAACGGCGCCTCTGACGACGCAGCACTCCGGTCAGCACGGCACTGCTCGAGTCTTGGAGTGGAGCTTGAGTGAGGATGCCGGGGAGGTGGAATGGCATGCAGGCTGCGGCATTTGGCGCTTGGGAAGGAGGAGAGGGAAGTTCAGAGGAGCGCTAAGCTTTGCTGAAACTTAAGAGACAAGTAAGGTCTCAACAGAGTGGTAGAGAGGATTGCTTTTATAGATGCTCGGCGCTTCCTGGTATGCTGGCCAGGACTGAGAGGTATTGGAAAAGCCTGCCCAAATTTGGGAACGGGATTCCAGTCCTGGGGAAAGGAAGCCTTTGTTGTAAGTGCCAAGTCTGCCCATCGAATTTGCCTTTAAGACCTGGAGACCTTAAATACCCACCTGCTTGCCTTTCCATGTAGTTACTTTATTCGACCCTAATAATCCCCGGCTTCCTTTGCGACATGGGACCAGTTGCTGTGTCGCTGACAGTGCAGTGAGACTGGGGTTGGAGCAGAAGCTTGTGGTGGTTGGACAGTCTTAACCCTCTCCTAATGTCTCCCTTTCAGGCAATTCAAGAAGGCGGTGACTGATGCCATCATGTCGAGACGAGCTATTCGCAACATGAACACGCTGTGAGTACTGAGCTAGTGGCCTGACCTTCGCCCCCCCCCCCCCCCCACCCCTGACCTTTTGTACTGTGGTCCGGTGTAGCAGTCAGACGGGGCTTTGTGCATGACCTCCGCTGTGCTGTCGGAAGCAGTGACTCCAGCCCCTCGTAGCACCTTGCAGCCTGTTAGACCAGGATTGCTTGAGGCTAGGGGGTTAGTCACCTTGCCCCTCTGTCAGCTGGCTAAGGAAGGGTTAATGTAGGAATATTTTATTTTTTTTCCCTTCAAATTTCCCCCCTCCTCTCCTGAAGGTATTGACTGCTCGCTGCTGTACAGTTCCACATACCTCCGTTACCCTCTGACACCAACTGGCTCCGTTAGCATTTTACACTATCTGTTCCGCCGCATCACATTCTACGTGTTGTTTGGAAGTGGGTCTGGTGTCGGTCACTCTGTGATTGGTCACTCTGTGGTTTATAGCCCTCGGTCATAGGAACAGGAGGAGGCCAATCAGCCCCTCGACCCTGTTCCGCTATTCAGTGAGATCAGGGCTGATCTGCGACCTAACTCCATAGACCCACCTTTGCCCCATATCCTTTTGATATCTTTGGTTAACAGAAAGCTATCAATCTCCAATTTAAAATTAACAATTGATCTAGCATGAACTGCTGTTTGCGGAAGAGAGTTCCAAACTTCTCCCACCCTTTGTGTGTAGAAGTGTTTCCTAACTTCACTCCTGAAAGGTCTGGCTCTAATTTTTAGACTCTGCCCCCTAGTCCTAGACTCCCCAACCAGCGGAAATAGTTTCTCTCTCTCCTCCCTATCTGTTCCCCTGAATATCTTGAAATCTTCAATCAGATCACCCCATAACCTTCTAAATTCCAGGGAATACAACCCTAGTTTGTGTAATCTCTCCTCGGAACTTAACCCTTGAAGTCCGGGTATCATTCTGGTAAACCTACGCTGCACTCCCTCCAAAGCCAATATATCCTTCCTAAGGTGTGGGGCCCAGAACTGCTCACAGTGCTCCAGGTGTGGTCTAACCAGGGTTTTGTATAGCTGCAGCATAACTTCTACCCCCTTGGATTCAAATCACTCTCTGAATGGTCACTCTCTGGTCACTCTGGTGGTTGTAGTCCTGGGTCTAATGTGGGTCACTCTGGTGATTGTAGTCCTGGGTCTAATGTGGGTCACTCTGGTGATTGTAGTCCTGGGTCTGGTGTCTTTTAATAAGACAAATATCTTTATTATTTAAATATTTTAAATAATTTGCCTTTTTGTAGTCTGTCCCACACTGACCATCTTTCCATGTTTAACCAGATGGTCAGGAGGAGGAGACTGAGTGAAAGGTGGGGAAACTTTGAAGGGGGAGGGGTGCAAAAGTACAGTCGGAGAGAGAGGGAATTCATAAAAAATCTTTTCAAGGAAGAGGTGATGAGATAAAGTGGTTAAGGAAGACTGGGGGGGGGGGGTGCAGTGACTGAAATACCGTACCCTGGAGAGAGGCGCAGTCGCCTCGGGCCGGTCCACATTGGAATGCTACTCCCTGCGCTGGGTGTCCTGCAGTGTTCTGGCGCCGAGGGTCTGGTGGGAAGTATCCGGCTGCTCGTACAGACTGGAGATTACCGTGGTCTAACTCTCTGTCTCTGTGTGTGTCTCTCTCTCTCAGGTACCCCGACGCAAGCCCTGAGGAGCTGCAGCTGACCGACAACGTCTGCATCATCTGCCGCGAGGAGATGGTGACCGGAGCCAAACGCCTGCCATGCAACCACATCTTCCACACCAGGTGAGGCGTGGGCCGCCAGACAGGCTGGGAACGCTCAAACCGCAATACCCCCCTCGATGTTACAACGAGAATTAGCCGAGGGCTGGGCTGAGAGTTAAAATTCGCACCGTCCAACTGAGGAGAAACACAAAAGAGAAACCTTCAGCCATTAAAATAAGTTCCCCTTTCCTCCTGCAGTTATCGGAGATGTCCTTTGGATTGGACATTTTGCTGAGGCCTCCTCTGCCCCCTCGGGTGGATGTTTAAGATCCCACAACACAATGAAGAGCAGGGAGTTTTGGGGGGGCGGGGGGGGCTTCCTGGCAGACATTCCTCCCACAACCAACATTACCCAAAAAGCAGATTAACTGATCATTCCTCTCATTTGCTGTTTGTGGGATCTTGCTGTGTGCAAAATGGCTGCTTTTTTTTTTTGCCTTGCCTGTCTGACAGCACTGCAATGAACTCAATGTACGTGAAGTGCTTTGGGACACCCCAAGAGACTAAATAAATGCACATGCTTTGAGAGGTTGTTTTCCCCTGGCTGGAGAGTCTAGAACTAGGGGGCATCGTCTCAGGATAAGGGGTCGGCCATTTAAGACTGAGCTGAGAAATTTGTTGACTCGGAGGGTTGTGAATCTTTGGAATTCTCTACCCCAGAGAGCTGCGAATGCTGAGTCATCGAGTATAATCAAGGCTGAGATTGATAGAGTTTTGGGCACTAAGGGAATCGCGGGATATGGGAATAGGGCGGGGAAGTGGGGTTGAGGTCGATGATCAGCCATGATATTGAATGGCGGAGCAGGCTCGCGGGGCCAAATGGCCGCCTCCTGCTCCTATTTCTTCTGTTCTTAAACTGACCTAGGTGAGCTGCCCTCCTGCATTATTCTCATTTGTCCACGCCTGGTTTTCTGTGTGTGCAAACAGGAGTGGGTCATCCAGTCAACGCAGCACTGATGTCTGTCATCCCAGCTTAGTTAACTGTAGGTAGCATCGTGATGATTTTTTCTTTTGTGCCTCGCACTGCACCCAACCCTCCTCCAATCCACCACTGGCTGCTGGTCAGCTCACCGAGGCCCCAGGAATCTTCTGGTGCATGTGGTCCCGGTGACACTTTCTCACTCGCTAAACCAGTGGGTAGACTGTAATCCCGACGGTAGTTTATAAAGTTGGGGCTGGGGTTCAGTATCTTACTCTGGTTCTCCCGCTGCAGTGAGGTTTGCGTCTGATGCCCGTGCCTGGAGCCTGCCTCGCCTGTTTCCTGGCACCGAATGACTCTGCGTTGCCTCGGTCGCCCGACTCGTAAGAACATAAGAAATAGGAGCAGGAGTCGGCCATTCGGCCCTTCAAGCCTGCTTCGCCATTCAATGAGATCATGGCTGATCTTCTGCCTCAACTCCATTCACTGGCCCTATTGCCATATCCCTTGATGCCCTTACTAGTCAAATCTATTGACTTCTGTTTTGAATATACCCAATGACTGAGCCTCCACAGCCCTCTGGGGTAGAGAATTCCAAAGATTCACCACCCTCTGTGAAGAAATTTCTTCTCATAGAAGATAGGAGCAGGAGTAGGCCATTCGGCCCCTCAAGCCTGTTCTGCCATTTAATGAGATCATGGCTGATCAGCCAAATTCAGTACCCTGTCCCTGCCTTCTCCCCATATCCCTTGATCCCTTTAGCCTTAAGAAATATATCTAACTCCTTCTTAAATATATCTAATAAGTTGGCCTCAACTGCCTTCTGTGGTAGAGAATTCCACAGGTTCACCACTCTCTGGGTGAAGAAATTCCTCCTCATCTCTGTCCTAAATGACTTGCCCCTTATCTTTAGACTGTGACCCCTTGTTCTGGACTCCCCCGCCATCGGGAACATCCTTCCTGCATCTAGTCTGTCTAGTCCTGTTAGAATTTTATAAGTTTCAATGAGATCCCCTCTCATTCTTCTAAACTCCAGCGAATATAAGCCCAATCGACTCAATCTCTCTTCATATGTCATTCCTGCCATCCCAGGTATCAGTCTGGTGAATCTTTGCTGCACTCCCTCCATGGCAAGAACATCCTTCCTCAGATAAGGCGACCAAAACTGCACACAATACTCAAGGTGTGGTCTCACCAAGGCCCTGTACAACTGCAGCAAGACATCCTTGCTCCTGTACTCGAATCATCTCGCTATGAAGGCCAACATACTATTTGCCGCCTTAGTCCTGAATGGCCGACCCTTTATCCTGAGGCTGTGGCCCCTGGTTCTAGACTCCCCAGCCAAGGGAAACGTTCTCCCAGCATCCATCCTATCAAGCCCTGTAATAATTTTGTATGCTTGAATGAGATCCCCTCTCATTTTTCTGAATTCAAGAGAATACAGGCCTAGTTTACTCAATCTCCTCTCGTATGACAATCCCCCCCCCATCCCAGGAGCCCGTCTGGTGAACCTTCGTTGCACTCCCTCTATGGCAAGTATATCCTTCCTTAGGTAAGGAGACCAAAATTGCACACACTACTCCAGGTGTGGTCTCACCAAGGCCCTATATAATTGGAGTAAGACGTCTTTACTCCTGTACTCAAATCCTCTTGTAATGAAGGCCAGCATACCATTTGCCTTCCTAATGGCTTGCTGCACCTGCACATTCACTTTCAGTGACTCATGTATAAGGATACCCAGGTCCCTTTGAGCATCTGCATTCCCCAATCTTTCACCATTTAGGAAATACTCTGCCTTTCTGTTTTTTCTACCAAAGTGGATAACGTCACATTTATCCACATTATATTCCATCTGCCATGTTCTCACGCACTCAGTGAGCCTGTCGAGATCCCCTTGAAGCCTCTTCACATCCTCTTCACAACTGACACTGCCACCTTGCTTTGTATCATCAGCAAATTTGGAAACGTTACATTTAGTCCCCTCATCCAAATCATTGATGTAGATTGTGAATAGCTGGGGCCCAAGCACCGATCCTTGTGGTACCCCACTAGTCACAGTCTGCCATCCTGAAAAAGACCCGTTTATCCCTACTCTTTGTTTTCTGTCTGTTAACCAATTCTCAATCCGTGCTAGTATATTACCCCCAATTCCATGTGCCCTAATTTTGTTCACCGAACTCTTGTGTGGGACCTTAGCGAAGGCCTTTTGAAAATCCAGATACATCACATCTACCGGTTCCCCTTTGAGGATGTAACTAGTGGAGTAGACAAAGAACTCCAACAGGTTTGTCAAGCGTTGTAATCTCTCTCTTTTATTTTGTGTGTGTGTGTGCCCCGCAGCTGTCTCCGCTCCTGGTTCCAGCGGCAGCAGACGTGCCCCACCTGTCGCATGGACGTGCTGCGAGCCACGCTTCCCACACAGACGCCGCCGCCGCAGCAGCCTCAGCCTCAAGTGCCGCAGACCCCCCTGGTACCCCCGCAACCCAACCGTGAGTCACAACCTAACCCCCCACCAGCACCGCTTCCTATCTTTGACCAGTGAGCTTCAGGGCTCGGCA
This sequence comes from Somniosus microcephalus, assembly GCF_052327205.1. NCBI lineage: Eukaryota > Metazoa > Chordata > Chondrichthyes > Squaliformes > Somniosidae > Somniosus > Somniosus microcephalus. The sequence continues at coordinate 79,355,910 of NW_028225180.1, forward strand.
CCTCCGGAAGGATATACTGGCCTCTGAGAGGGAGCAGCGCCGATATGAGGACGGGGTTGCACAGACGAAGCTCGTACTCCCTTGTGTATAGGAGATTAAGGTGTGACCTAATGGAGGTGCTTAAGATGATCAAAGGAGTTATATAGAGAGAAACTATTTCCTCTGGTGGGTGGAGTCCAGAACAAGGAGGCAGAACCTTAAAATTAGAGCCAGGCCATTCAGGGGTGATGTCAGGGAGCACTTCTTCACACAAAGGGTGGTGGAAATCTGGAACTCTCCCCCAAAAAGCTGTTGACGCTGGGGGTCAATTGGAAATTGCAAAACTGCGTTTGATAGATTTTTGTTAAGCTAGGGTGAGATGAAGTAGGGTGGGAGAAGGCTCGCTGGGAGTATAAAGACTGGCATATACCAGTTGGGGCGTCCCTGTGCTGTAAATACTATGTAATTAAGGGATCTGGCAGCAAGGCGGATAAATGGAGTTGAGATGCAGATCAGCCTCGATCTACAAGAAACTTTCTGGTATCCGGCACGGACGGGACCGACCTGGTGCCGGTCCATCAACAATGCCGGATAACCGAACGCTATAGTTAAAAGATACGGAGCTCAGAGCTCCGTCTAAAGCAACAAACCCTAACAGCTTCAAAACAATCGGCACAACCTGCAGGCGTCTCTGTAGCTTAGCAACAGCTTCAGCGACACCCTTGCACAGCCACAAATTAGTTAAAAAAATTTTTAAAAAAGTAACTAAAAGTAAAAAAAAGTTACCTGAACCGACTCCTGAATTTTGCCGGTGGATAGAGCATTCCGGTTATTTAGTAGCTGGTTAATCGAAAGTTTCCTGTAACTGAATGGGATGGAACAGACTCGAGGGGCTGAATGGCCCACTCCTGTTCCTATTTACCCCTGAAATGCACAACTCGCTCCCACATCTACATTTGAGCGGTTCTCACTTTCCACCTGCGCCAAAGTCGGGGTTAATCGATACCGTGAAGCTGTTTCGGGTATATGGCTGCAATATATTGCCAAGATAAAAATCACACTCAAATGGATACTTGTGTAATGCTCGACAGAACCTGGCTCTCTCTAGTGCCTTCAATGCAGCAAACATCGCAAGACGTTTCAGGTGGAGGGGGAAGTGGACACTTGGGAGTAATGGGAGAGTTGGGGGAAGCAATCGCAAGCACGGTTGGCGCGCTCGGACTTGACCAGGATTTTATAGGAAGGGAGAGGGCAGCAGCGGGGCGCAGAGGCTCAAGGGAGGAAGGGCTGGGACCTCCTAAACTTCCGCCACCAATGTGGCACGCAAGAGGTTAGAGTCTAAAACCTGAGGAGCTAAGGCTGGGCTGTAGAGGTGGGGGAACTTGAAGAGGTTGAGAGGGCGAGGGCTGGAACATAGAAAGAAAGAACGTGCATTTCTACAGCGCCTTTCACAACCTCTGGACATCCCAAAGTGCTTTACAGCCAATTAAGTATTTTTTGAAGTGTAGTCACTGTTGTAATGTAGGAAACGCGGCAGCCAATTTGCGCACAGCAAGCTCCCACAAACAGCAATGAGGTAAATGAATGATTAAACTGTGCTTAGTGATGTTGGTTGAGGGATAATTGTTGGCTCGGACGCCAGGTAGGACTCCCCTGCTCCTCCTTCAGAACAGTGCCATGGGTTCTTTTACCTCCATCTGGGAGGGTGTCTATCCAAACGACTGCTCCTCTGACAGTGCAGCACTTCCTCAGTACTGCACTGGCAGTGCAAGCCTGGATTGTGTGTTCAAGTCTCTGGAGTGGAGCTCAAACCCACGACCTTCTAACTCAGGCTAACATGGAGCTAGAGGAATTTGCAGAGGTAGTGAGTGAGAATGGATATAGGACCACAGGGAAATGACCCGAGCTTGTGGATGAGGGTTGGAGGGTAGGTTGGGAGAGGGCTGAGGGGGTAAGTTGCAGAGATATGACAGGAGAGGGCTGGAAAAGCTGTACAGTATATTCCCCCCCCCCCGTTTCTCCACTTGTGTTGCCTCTGATTGTGTGTTGTGAGCGCTGAGCACTCTGCCGTGTCTTCTCATTGCTTCTGTCCTTCTGTCTCCAGTGCCGCCGGGGATGATGCCACCCTTTCCGCCGGGAATGTTCCCTTTCTGGCCGCCGATGGGCCACTTGGGCCAGAACCTCTTCCCACAGCCGCCTGGTGCTGCTCCTAATGCGGCGCAGCCGAGCACTTCGGCTCCCTCAGGCACCGAGGGCCAGACTAACGGTAAGCGGCAACTCCAGGCACCGGTACTTGCATTTCTCCAGTGCCTTTCACCGCCTCGGGACGGTCCCAAAGCACTTTACAGCCAACGAAATACATTTTTGAGGTGTAGCCACTATGTTATAATGTAGGAAACGTGGCAACCAATTTGCGCATAGCAAGCTCCCACAAACAGCATTGAGATAATGACTAGATAATCTGTTTTTTGATGGCTGAGGGATAAATATTGGCCCAGTAGCTGTGGGATCTTTTACATCCACCTGAGAGCGCAGACGGGGCCTCGGTTTAACGTCTCATCCGAAAGACGACACCTCCGACCGTGCAGTGCTGCATTAGTCAGCCTGGATTTTCGTGCTCCAGTCTCTGGAGTGTGGCTTGAACCCACAACCTTCTGACTCTCTGAGGCGAGGGTGCTGCCCACTGAGCCGCGGCCGACACCTGATTTATACATGCGCTGTATCCAGTGCTGCTCCTGGAGGGGGTTCCTATCTCCATCCCGCTGCAGCCACCGTGCCAGCAGCCCTGTGACCTCACAGAGGGACAGCAGCATCTAACGTGATGTCGCTAACGAGCCAGACCCCCCACAGTCGAGGGACTATGAAGGAGCAGGGCTCTGGGGCTTCGCTTTCCTGAGTCTCCGTCCGTACCGAGCTCCCGTTCACAGTGCCAATGGAATCCAAGAGGACCGGCAGATACCAGAACAAACAGGAAAAGCCGGTCGCAAGGTTAAGGAGCTATTTGGAATTTCAATACGGCGGTGAGAGAGAGCAGGCTCTCGACTTAAACGTTAAAATGCGTATTTTTTTTTTTTCTTTAAACTAAAATGGGGGGGAAGGATTCAGGAACTGATGGAAGGGGTTTGACGGTTAGCCCCGAGGCCAGCAGCGTAGTTTGCCTGCTTGATTCATTTAAGTGAGCAAAAAATACAGCAATCTCCGCACACCCCAAGCTGAAGCCGAGCACCGTTGAATTGTCTTCATAAAAAAGAACTTGCATTTCCATAACGCCAATTTGCACACAGCAAGCTCCCATAAACAGCAATGTGATAATGACCAGGTTATCTTTTGGGTGTTGGTTGAGGGATTAAATATTGGTAAGAGAACGCCCCTGCTCTCCTTCCGGTAGTGGCCGTGGGATCTTTTACGTCCACCTGAGGACAGAGGGGGCCACGGTTTAACGTCTCGTCCAAAAGAAGGCCCCTCCGACAGTGCGGCGCTCCCTCAGTACCGCCCCTCCGACAGTGCGGTGCTCCCTCAGTACCGCCCCTCCGACAGTGCGGCGCTCCCTCAGTACCGCCCCTCTGACAGTGCGGCGCTCCCTCAGTACCGCCCCTCCGACAGTGCGGCGCTCCCTCAGTACCGCCCCTCCGACAGTGCGGCGCTCCCTCAGTACCGCCCCTCCGACAGTGCGGCGCTCCCTCAGTACCGGCACTGGATGTGTCGGCCTGGATTATGGGCTCAAGTCTCTGGAGTGGGGCTTGAACCCACAATCTTCTGACTCAGAAGAGGGAGTGCTGCTAACCACTGAGCCACAGCTGGCGCACAAGGGTTGACGCGTAAGAAATGGGAGCAGGAGTAGGCCCCGTCGAGAGGTCCCAGCCTGCCCCCTCTCGGGTGGACGTGGACCAAAGTCCCAACGCAAGGCCCAGTGATGAGACGAGAGGGCCTGTGATTTCCCCATACCCCATGAGCGGTGGGCAGTTGCCAACTGGAGGCTGGGCGCCTCAACAATATCGCCCCTCTTGTCAAACCTCTGAGTGCTTCAACAGGTGGGGGAGGGGGGGAACTGAGCAGGACATGGGAGGGAAGAAGCTGTGGTTTTAGTTCTGTTGTAAGACGAGTGGTGCATTGACTGAAAGGACGATCTCAAATGGTGAAATGGAGGGAACTGTGGACCAGGAGTAATTTGGGACTTGAGTAGGGAGTGTTTTAGGGCAAAGATCCAGGAGCACTAATTGTATCCAGTATAGTTCTAACAGAGGCCTATCGCTTTCTGTTTGGAAGCTGGGGTAACCCTACCTCCGAATAATATAATATTCCTGCCCTTTTACAAGAACAATAGGGAAATCGCTCTGAATATCCGCTGGGTCGAGGAGGCCCAGAGATATGTCTGCCCTAATGGGGGAGAAGAAATGGAATGTAATGGCCCCTGTAGCTGTAGCATTAGCACCACTGTCGTCAAGTTAACATTTCCCCCTAACATTAACATCAGTCCGTAAGCGTGACCCTGAGCTCCTGGTTGCCTGTCACTTTAATTTTCCGCTCCGCTCCACTCCCACTCTGATCTCTCCGTCCTCGGCCTCTTGCACTGTTCTCAACGAAGCTCGAGGAGCAGCACCTCATCTTTCCATTAGGCACTTTACAGCCTTCTGGACTCAACATCGAGTTCAACAATTTCAGATCATAACCTCGGCCCCTTTGTTCGTTCTCTTCTCTCTCGTGGCAGCTGTTGATGATTCTGCCAGTGTCATTTACAACATATCTGGAGTCCTCTTTTGTTTCTTAACTTGTCCCATTACCATCTCCTTTTGCCTTGCACCATCATCCCTTTTGTTTTTTAAACTCTCCTGCCTTCCATCCTATCACAGACCTTCCCTTTTGTTCTTTCCTCCTCTCCTCCCTTTCCCTGCCCCAACACTTGCTTAAAAATCTGTGACTTCTCCAACTTTTTCCCAGTTCTGACGACGGGTCATCGACCTGAAACGTTAACGCTCTTTCTCTCTCCACGATGCTGCCTGACCCGCTGTGTGTTTCCAGCCTTTATCTGTTTCAGGTTTCCAGCATCTGCAGTACAGGAAACTTTTTTTTAATCCGGCACCGACGGGACCGGCGTGGTGCCGGTTGATCAAAAAGTCCGGATTACAGAGCGGTATACTTAACAAGGTACGAGAGCCCCGTACACGGGCACAGGTGCAGGAGCCCCGTACACGGCCACAGATCCAGGAACCCCGGTTACACGGCCACAGATCCGGGAGTCCCTGTTGCACGGCCACAGGTGCGGGAACCCCGGTTACACGGCCACTAATATATAGTAAAACTTACCTGAACCTACTCCTGAATTCTGCCGGTTAAAAGAGAGTTTCCTGTATTTTGCTATTGTATTAACATTTCCCCCCGCTACCTGGCTCTAATATGAAGTGAAAGAAATAAAAGTTCACAATCTTGGGATGTCCCAAAGTGCTTTGCGGCCAATCAATTGCTTTTGTGGTGTAATGAGGACCCAGAAACACAACTAACCTGACTGACCAGTCCGAAACCATCGCTGTTCAATCAAACACATCCCCTAGGCCGCTTGTCTTTTAACCCCTGACCCTGAATGCGAGTCTTTCCACTAATTGCCTGTTTTAAACTCCAGCTGCCAATGGTGAAGCATCCCGGAGCGGCGACTCCATGGCGGGGACCGGTCTGGAGCCGCCTCCTGCTGGACCGATCCCAGGATTTCCCTTCTCCTTCCCTCCCTTCCCGTCGGCTCCGTGGGTGGGAATGCCGCCTCCTCCGTTTGGTAAGAGTGGACACAGCGCGAGGGCTCGGTGCGATGGCTTGCAGGCGGTTGGTCCCCTCTTCCCGTTAGTGGCGCCGCGCCGGGTTCAACGCGCAGACTGCCCAAACCTGCAGATCCGCTCGGTGTCGCACGCTTGTCTCTTGCTGCGCTCTTGGCTCGGAGGGTAAATGCGCCGTGCCGTGTGGTACTGAGCAGGTTCGGAGTTCGATCTACTGGTGATCTAAACGGGAGGGGAAGATCAGCCAGGGTTCCTGCTCCTGATCACTATCCAATGACCCACTGTGCGTGCGTGCGCGCTCCCTGTTTCTTTTACCGTGCGGCCCCTTTAAATTTCTGCGCATGCGCGGTACTTTGGAAAAGCCAGCGAGCGGCCTGAGCGGGATCTTTTCCCATTGCCGCGCAGCTTGGTGGGAACGTGGGTGAGGACGGAATTGGGTTTGGCTTGTGATCTTTGCCCTCCTCCCTCCCTGCCTGCTGATACTGCCCAGATTCACACATGAAGACTGACATAGCCGGGGTACCGGAGCGCAGCCAGTTCCCGTGGAACTGTATCCCAGCCAAAGCCGGCTCATCGGGAGGCGGGGGGGGGGGGGGGTTGGATAAAATTTAAACGGCTCGGGGGTTGTGGTGGGGTAGGAAATTGGAAATACAATCGGAAACGCTTGAGCTGTTTCTGTTTCTTGCCCCTTTTTTTTTATTAGGCATGCCCCCAATGCCGATGCCGCCTTCGGGCTTTGCCGGACTGACCGACGAGGAGCTCCGAGCGATGGAGGGGCAGGAACGCCAGAACCTGGAGGCCCGCCTCCAGTGTCTCCAGAACATTCACACGCTGTTGGACGCAGCCATGGTCCAGATTCACCAGTACCTCTCGGTCGTTGCTACTCTCAGGTGGGCTGTGCTGCCGTGGCACTGGGCTCCACACGGAGGGACGGGGTATCCCAGCCAAGCTCAAATCAGCCAGCAAACCGTGCCGGGTTTTCCTGCGTGCCTGTGCCGTTTTATTCCTGAAAGGGCTGTCCCCCCCCCCCCCCCCCCCCCCCGCAAGCTCCTACGCTGGCAGGCTGGTTTTGTTAATATTTGCTGGCAAGTGTGAAATTCAGTCATTCGGACCAGAAACATCCGGGGTTCACCCCCAGCCTCCACTGACTACCTAGAACCATAAAATCTTTTCACAATATATATTAATGATCTAGACGAGGGAACTAGATGTAATATCTCCAAGTTTGCAGACGACAAAGCTGGGTGGGAGTGTGTGCTGTGAGGAGGATGCCGAGAAACTCCCGTCTGATTTGGACAGGTTTGGTGATTGGGCAGAAGCATGGCAGATGCAGTATAATGTGGATAAATGCGAGGCTATTCACTTTGGTGGCAAAAACAGGAAGGCAGATTATTATCTGAACGGCAATAGATTGGGAGAAGGGGAAGTGCAACGAGACCTGGGTGTCCTTGTGCACCAGTTGCTGAAGGTAAGCATGCAGGTGCAGCAGGCGGTTAGGAAGGCAAATGGTATGTTGGCCTTCGTAGCAAGAGGATTCGAGTACAGGAGCAAGGATGTCTTGCTGCAGTTGTACAGGGCCTTGGTGAGACCACACCTTGAGTATTGTGTGCAGTTTTGGTCGCCTTATCTGAGGAAGGATGTTCTTGCCATGGAGGGAGTGCAGCGAAGATTCACCAGACTGATACCTGGGATGGCAGGAATGACATATGAAGAGAGATTGGGTTGATTAGGCTTATACTCGCTGGAGTTTAGAAGAATGAGAGGGGATCTCATTGAAACTTATAAAATTCTAACAGGACTAGACAGACTAGATGCAGGAAGGATGCTCCCAATGGCGGGGGAGTCCAGAACTAGGGGTCACAGTCTAAGGATAAGGGTAAGCCATTTAGGACAGATAAGGAGGAATTTCTTCACCCAGAGAGTGGTGAACCTGTGGAATTCTCTACCACAAGGCAGTTGAGGCCAATTCATTAAATATATTCAAGAAGGCGTTCGATATATTTCTTAAGGCTAAAGGGATCAAGGGATATGGGGAGAAAGCAGGGACAGGGTACTGAGTTTGGATGATCAGCCATGATCACATTAAATGGCCTGCTCCTGCTCCTATCTTCTATGTTCCTTCCAACACGAGTATGGTAGCATAGTGGTTAGGGTACTGGATTGGTAATCCAGAGGCCTGGACTAATCATCTGGAGACTTGAGCGTTCAAATCCTACCATGGCAGCTGGGGAATTTTAAATTCTATAATTAAATAAATCTGGAATAAAAACCATGAAACTACCGGATTGTCATTTAAAAAAACCCATCCGGTACACCAATATCCTTTTTTAGGGAAGGAAATCTGCCGTCCTTACCCGGTCTGGCCGGTATGTGACTCCAGACCCACAGCAATGTGGTTGACTCTTAACTGCCCTCTGAAATGGCCCAGCGATACTCTCGGTTGTATAAGGCGGCTCACCACCACCTTCTTGAGGGCAATTGGGGATGGGCAATAAATGCTGGCTTTACCGGTGACGCCCACGGCCCGTGAATGAATTTCTTAAAAATTGGGGAGGCCATTTGGCTCATCATTTCTCTCTGAGAGAGCTGTCCCTTTTCTCATATGCTCGCTTTGGGCGAACTTGTGATGCCCTCCACAGTCGAATATCCCCCTCACTGTCTGGGCTCACACTTGGCTACGGTCTGAGAGCGACCAAAATTACCAGGATCTGTTTTTGGGGGGTGGTGGGTGGGCCTTCAGGAAGGGTGGAAAAATCGGTTTTGGTACAGGACTGACCCTGCTCCTTCTCTCTCTAGTCCTCCCAGGCCAACGACTACTGTGAGTTCGGCACCAAGCACAGAGTCTGCAGATCTGGCATCTGGATCGCAGGTGGATTCGACGGGAGACTCGCCTCCTGCTGCCGACAACACCTCCACACAGCCACTCCTGCAACCCGAAGAAATAGGTACAAGTTTCCACATAATGTGGCGGCGGGGGGGGGGGGGTGGTCAATTTGCTGTTCTTTGAGGGGGGTGGGGGGGGGGTTAATTGTAGTGGGCTTTCAGAAAGCCTTTGACAAGTTATCCACACAGGACACTGTCAGGAGAAGGTTAAGTGGCATGGAATTGGGGTGAAGGTAACAAATTCGATTACAAACTGATTAAAAGTGAGGAAATTTTTGAATGCTGGTATGTCCAGGAAAGCTGATCCCTCGTGTCAAAGGACCGAGTTACAAGGACATTACAAGAAAAACTCTAAAGTAGCTGAGTGCGAGGGCTCCTCTTCGAGGTATATAAGGTGCTGGGGGTGGGTACTTTGACCGGCGAACTTCGCGCACGGACGCTTAACTAGCTCGTGTTACTGTGCCGCGTGCTGTTCACAGACCGACAACGGCCGAAGGCCCGCCCGAGGAGAGAGTGCACGCAGGATTGTAGCGCGAGCACGTTGTGCGCGGAAGGGGAGGTTTGCTGATTGAGAATTTCTCCCTTGCCTAAGTGGAATAGGAAAGTTAATCCTGATGATAGCAAAACACTGCGGATGTTGGAAATCCGAAATAACAACAGAAAATGCTGGAAAAACTCAGCAGGTCAGGCAACATCCGTGGATGTTGCCTGACCTGAGTTTTTCCAGCATTTTCTGTTAAGTTAATCCTGATGTCATGGACTGCCACAGAATGTACAACACAGAAACGGGCCATTCCGCTGAACTGGTCCGTGCCGGTGTTTGTGCTCCACACGAGCCTCCTCCGACCCTGCTTCAGCTCGCCCTATCCGCATATACTTCTGTCCTTTTCTCCCTTGTGTGTTGATCCAGCTTCCCCTTAAATGTATCTACGCTATTCGCCTCAACCACTCCCTGTGGTAGCGAGTTCCACATTCTCGCCACTCTCTGGGTAAAGAAGTTTTGAGTTAAACCACAGGACACTGGCACAATCTGGGAAAAGGCAGGTTTGGGACTGATATATCGGAAAGCACTTCCATCACCCAGAGCGTGATCGCTTCATGGAGCGGGCTCCGGGAGGGGAGTGGGGTCATTCGAGGGGCAGTTGGGCGCTGCGATTTTGGGTGTGGTGGGGGGGGGGAGCGCGGGGAGGGGACCCTCTGGTGAAAGAAGTGTGGGGCTGAAAGCGGTCTTGTTCAATGTTTGCAGGGCAGAGCGATCTGGAAGGTGCGGTGGGATACTCCGCACCCGACTCGACCAGTCTCCCGGACAGCCCCCTCCTGGACAACGAGGAAGGCTTGCTCGGCGAGCCGGACGCCGCGGAGCTGCGCCGCCGACGGCTGCGGAAACTCGACCTGCCCAGCGCCCAGCACTGACCGCTCGAATTGGACTTAACGTGGCTCGCTGCCGGTCAGAGACGAAGGGAGGTGGGGTGGGGTGGGGGGGAGGGGAGATCGGGCCAGGCCAAGCCAAGAGAGGGCTCCAATATGTCCTTTTCTTGGAAGGGTGTGGTTTATATTCCTCCCCCCCCACCCCCACCCCCCAGATCCACACCAAGTGCCATCGATTCTGTGGTATCGCAGGAGATCCAAGCTTCGAAACTCGCTGCCAACTGCCCTGCAGCAGGCTTGAAAATGTCAAGAAACTCCAGTAAAAAAAACCAAAAGATATACACCAGCTGTAAACTCTCATTCTGTCCTATTCACTCGCACGACCTGATGTTTGTATTGAAACCGCAGCGAGACCTTCTTTAAGCGAATGATTGATTGGATTTCGACACGATTCTCACTGCTACCTTGCAAAGGGTTTTCGAGGGACAGTCTGACATCCCCCTCCCTTAGCTGCTTTCACTTGGCACCAGGTGCCAGCAGCACCCCCCCCCCCAAAATACACGGGGCTTTTGCGAATCTGGCGGCGTAACTTCGTTGTTGCCGCGCCAGCCCTGCGCTTGCCGTGGTTTACGGAACGGATTTAGCCTGCAGTCACACCGCACTTTGACATCTGTTGGTGTCCTCTCTGTTCGCCACCGCGCCCCCCCCCCCGGCAACATTGCCACCACCTGACCGGAGTTGGAATAAACGTTTTCACTTATTGAGCACCCCTACCCCAATACTTTGACGCTACCTCCCCTTTTATATGTACAGCCTGAGGGAGTGGGGCAGCGTTAGAGTATTGAAGCCATTTTAAACAGGCAAAACCGTGGCATGCTGGAAGATGTGGCTGCGTTGAACATGATCCTGCTCTCTCGTCACATCTCTTTTGAACTTCAGTATTCACCTCCTCTCTTGTGAATGTGACTCGCTTGGTTGACTAGCCGAGTGAGATAGCCCAGAAACAGTATTTCCCTAAAAGGGTCCCTGTTATAAATGTGGCAGAGGAATAATTGGTCGCAAACAAGAGGTGTGTTTGTCTTTTTATTTGGCGGGTGGGGATGGGGGGGCTGCTGGAAATAATCTCTCCTGTCCGTCCAAACAACCTTCCCTTTTAAGTCTGGGGAGAAAGGGGCTTGGACAGGGGATCTGGGAAGCTGGGATACTAGAATTGTTCCAGAATAGCACTTGGAGCAGTTTAGCTTTTACTCCTTGCAATGAAATTAAAATGACAGCTGGTTTAAAAGAAAATAGACGCAGCTCGTGACTTTGGGGTTTAAATAGATCGCCGGTTGTTTAAAACTTGATTTTATTTTTCGCTTCAAGCAATTTTTTTTTTTTGGTTTAAACCCTTGTAGGAAAGCTTTTTTTTTGTTAAAGATTATCAACCGGGGGAGGGGAGGTAAATCGTGACTTTAATCGGTACGGGGGAGGATGTTGCTTTCCCTTCCCCGGGTTGATCAGTCCTGCGAACTGATGCCTTTTATCGAAGTTTCTGCCCGAGCGGCAGCCAGTGAAGAGGGAACGTTGTTTGAGTCGTGAATTTCTCCACTTCTCTGCCCATCCTGTGTTTCTAATCAAACCGTGCCGCAAGTGAATCCGATCAGCAACTTTGTCGCTCTCCCGGAAACAAACCTGCAGGGAGAGGGCAGGGGTGAAATTCATTGCAACGTCCTCCGCCCAGTGTTTCCTTTAATTTTTTTTGGGAGGGTGCGCGGCCCATTCAAATTTCCGCGTGCGCTTTTTTTTCCCCATTCAGAAGCCGGTGATCCGACTGCGCAGGATCTCCAGATGGCCGCAGCTCAAAGGGAACATTGCCTCTCTCCCCCCCCCCCCCCCCCTCCCAACACCACCCCCCTTTTTCTTTTTTGAGTGGTTTTAACCCAGTTTAGTGCAGCAGAAAGTCCTGAACAGGGAAGGGAAGTCCCAGCACCATCACCGTTGTGTGTGCGTGCTTTTTTGGGGGCATTTCTCTTTTTTTTTTCCCCTAACCCCCTTTTTAAAGATTTATGACCTGTGAATTGGATTAATGCTGCACATTGAAAGGGGGGAAACACTTTTTTTTTTTTAAAGGCTTGTGATCAATATTCCCCGAGGTACGCAGTCACGCATCGAGCGGGAGGTCCCGCACAGAACGACGGTTCCAAAAATATTGAGGGGGATCTTCACCACTGTTTTCCCCCCCCCCCCCCCCCCAACTCCTCCAATACCCCGGGGCCTTTCCTGGTCGCTGTTTGCAGCCAGCTAGCTACAGGTCTTGGGTCCCGTGCCTCGCTCTCCCGGAAAAGGTGGCTGTTTGGCAATGGGGTGGGTGGGTGGGTGGATCTGTCCCAGCTACCACACGGAATAAAAGGGCCCCTGTTACAGTAGAACTATTGGGCCTATTTTTCCTCTTGCTGTGGGTGGTTGCCGGCTTTCAATTGACAAATACCCACGGTGCGGGATGGTTGAAATCGGGGCTCGGTGTGTGTGTGTCACTCCGTTGCATTATTTCGGAGGGTGTCTCTGGAGTAAGACACCGGTTGAGATAATGAGTTACTGATTTGGGTTAATGGGTAACTCTGCTGCATGGGGAGCTGTCTATTTCCTGTCCTATCTATTTTGTTTTGAAGCAATTATTTAGAGTCAATCACTGTGACCTTGTCCAGGCACGCACTGTGGGTTTTAACTCCTGTCGACGCATGTCCTGTCGGTTAACACCTTCAGAGGAGAACACTGTCCCCTAAGGAATATGGCTGCCAGTTTCTTTGCTGTTTCAGTCCTCCATTGCTCCCAGGTCGTGTGATCGGCACCCTCCCCCAGTCAGCTAGTGACGGATGGTGGAGTCGGGACTGTGTGCTGATTTAAGATGCGGGAGGACTGCGATTTCTGTGTTGGTACAGGCCACTCATTGCTTCCGGGCAACTCGCTCGGGTCTATGGTACGAGGCCATTGAACGTGCGGAAGGGCGGCCACGAGCCAACACAGAAATGACCTCCTCTCCGCCATTTTCAGGTTGGGGTTTACAAATCGATTCCTTGTGTTTAAGTCTTAAGAGCTCTGTAGAGGTGAGGGGTTTTGTGGTTGATTATTTAATTTGTATATATTGTAAAAAATTTTAATAGCTAGAATTGTACATATGCACAATAAATCCTGCTGGTTCTGTCTTGCCTGCGTTCTCTTTCCAAAAGTTCAACGGGTGCGATTTTGTTTTCACACCCACGGGTTGGGCAGGGCACAAATTAAGCCCTTGGCAGCATGCGGTTGTCTACAGAAGACAGACTTGGATTTATACAGCGTCTGTCACACCATCAGGATGTCCTGAACCAATGAAGTATCATCAGTGTTGTAAAGTGGGCAAATGTAACAGCCAATTTGCACACAGCAAGGTCCCATAAATAGAAATGAGATAAAGGATCAGATAATCTGTTTCATTTAAGATTGGGTGAGGGAGGAATGTTGGCAGGGACACCGAACTTTTTCTACTCATTCCATGGGATTTTTACGGTCTTCCTGAACGGCCAGACAGGGTCTCTGGTTTAACCTTGAGTTGGAGCAGAGCACCTCTGGCACTGCAGCACTCCCCCAGCAGTGCACTGCTGCGTCGGTCTGGATTGTGGGCTCGGGGCCGGAGGTGGCGCTTTTGACGGGGGCACGAGTGCTGCCAAGAGTCTCCCACAGTAAGCCATCCTGTCTGCCTGTTATGAGTGACACCCTCTCCCGCCAGCCACACCACCCCACTTATCGAAGCCCAGAGGACGCAAGACAGAGCTGGGAAAGAGTCGGGGCTGAGGGATCGCTGTGTGTACAGAGGTACTGCTAGGATTTAAGGAGCTAAAACCATGCAGCTTACAACTAGAGTATTGGTTAACTTCTTGCGGCCTGGTTTCTCTTCAATCATCAGAGCCACCCACCCGAGGTCATCACTGTCGACTACATAATGACAGTGACTGCTCTTCAAACACAATTCATTGATAATGTAAAGAATGGTATTTGCAGAGAGCCTTATCACCACCTGCGAAGTGCTTTCGAACAGTGGTTCTCAAACTTTCTTGCTGGATTAGTAATCATGGACACCACCCCCCCCCCACCATCTGAATTATTGCCACCTTGTATCTACTGTACCAGGATCTTCTGACAATGGATTACAATATAGCTCTGGTGACATCTACAAAACTGAATCCCTCAAGTATTATATGTATAAAATGATCGGGATTTTAAAGCATTGATTTTTTTTTTATTACAAATGCATTGGTTATTCACTGTGCTGCCCAGATTATTGTCAAGATTTGCTCCTGGGCCGCCCCTTTAACCACGGACATACAGATCTAATATGCCTGACTTACAGGGCCTGTTTTTGGCTGTATCCCTTGCTGCTGTAGCCGGCTGACAGTCAGGATGGGGTCTTTTATGCAGACGGTAGGGTGGGTTCCTCTCCGAGCAACCAGCCCTGTGTTTTTCCGCCTCCGACTCCTGTTGCTGGTGGTGGCATTGCAGTCGCTGCTGGCCCGCAGTCTTTCCCTCCCTTCCTCCCTCCCCTCCTCCTCCTCATCCTCCTTCCTGCCACACACAGTCGCCACCATGGTAACCATTCACCGCCCCCATTCAGCAGCGCCCGGCTGCTCCGCATCAGCTTGCTCACCATAACCAATTTGGGGTTTTAACCCCAGTTTGAGAACCAGTGCTCTCGGAAGTCCTGCAGAGGGGCGAAGGTGCTGTATAAATGTAACTTTCTATCGCTCGTCCTGCTGCGGTGTTGGCTTGTAGCGCGAGCTGGGGGTTAAGGAGCAACAATCTTGCAGCCCCTTGGGACGGGATCTGCCCATTAATGTTGGGGCAGTTGATCAGAACATCAGCATCCTGGAGAATGTTCAAACGAGGAAGCCCACTCTGTTCCTGCAGCCCCATCGATCTTATTTTCCAATCCTAACCCAAGGTCTTTGCAAGAGTCAGGGGCAACAGCCCGCAAGCAGAGGGCAATGATGGGACACGTGTCCGTTCTCTCCCACCCCCGCCCCCCCCCTGCACAATCCTGGTTTCAATCATCCCACTGTAGGCAGTTGTAAAGTGGAGACTAGACTCTAGTAAAATACAGGGCTGCTAGCTCTATTTTAACACGGGTGTTGCTGTTGCAGCTGGTAATAATCCTGCCTGCCAATACCGTGTTCTCTCATTCTGGCCATCCTGCTTCACCCGAAGGTGCCACCTTCAAGTGCCTTAAACTGTTCGCATTGTAATCGCCTGGAAATGGTGGATTGTGAACTGCAGAGTTTTCAGGATTGTGCCACTTCCCAGCAGCCAGTAGGTGCACAGCAAGATCCCAGCGTCAGCCATGAAATAAATGACCATTTGCTCTGTTTTTTGCTCAGTTTTTCAAATGTGATGCCAGCTTGCGCTGCCAATCACAAGATCACCTGGCCCAATCACCCTGTCACAACATCCCGCCAGGGGGTTGCGCCCCATTGCCCTACGCGGAGTCTGTTCCATGGGCCGATCCCTCTCTGTGTGAAGAACTTCCTGACATCAGTCTGAAGCTCCCCTGTTCCCCAGTTTGACCCCCGAGTTCCCTTGACCTACTGTCATAGAATCTCACCGCGCAGAAGGAGGCCATTCTTTGGTCACCTAATTGAAGCAAATTGATAACCAGCAATGGAGAGACCTGGAGTCGCATCCATTCGTAAGCTCCAATGAAATTGGTACAAGGCCTTCAGCGTCGTAAGTAGCCTTAAAGGGGCAGGCCAATTGAGGCACATCATTTTAGCGGCAGCAAAATAACACACTGTGCATTACACGGCATACTGTTATAATGAAATAGCGATAATTGGTACAACGCTGCTGTAACAGTGTATCTTAAAGTGAGCAAAGCCATAGGAGATCTGGTAGCGTTATTTTAAAAAAAGCCTTGCATTTATTTAGCGTGTTATCGTGTCA
Source organism: Somniosus microcephalus (assembly GCF_052327205.1). Classification (NCBI taxonomy): domain Eukaryota; kingdom Metazoa; phylum Chordata; class Chondrichthyes; order Squaliformes; family Somniosidae; genus Somniosus; species Somniosus microcephalus. Next base: position 79,371,851 of record NW_028225180.1, read on the forward strand.
CAAACATCTGGAAGCATTTTACAACATTTATACGGTGCCTTTAACCTTGTATAACGTTGCAAGGTGCTTCACAGGAGCGTTATTAAACTCAATTTGACACTGAAATACAAAAAATTACTTTGAAATGCAGTACTTGTTACAAATTCGTCAGCCGAGAAATTTATTCCTGAGATGTGGGCAAGGCCAGAATTTATTGCCCATCCCTAGCTGCCCTTGACGTGGTGGTGGGCCGCCACCTTAGAATAATAGAAAGATACAGAATGAAGCCATTCAGCTCATCGTGCCTGTGCCGGCTCTTTGGTGGAGCTGTCCAATCACTCACGCTCCCCACCCCCCTGCCCCCTGCTTTTTCTCCATAGCCCTGCAAACTTTTCCCCTTCAAGTATTTATCCAAATCCCTTTTGAAAGTTATTATTGAATCTGCTTTCACCGCCCTATCAGGCAGCACATTCCAGATCATAACTCACTGCGTTACAGGAAACTCTCGTTTAAACGGCACCTAAATATCCAGAATTCTCTATTAACCGGCAAAATTCTCACTCCGAAAACAACACCTCAATAACCGGCATTGTTGCCGAGTCCGAGTCTCCCGCGGTGGCCGAGTTAGTCAGTGGGGGTAGTTCTCCAAACTGCCACTACTCGGCTTCTTGGCGCGGTCAGAAGTCCGAACACCTCAATAACCGGAGTCTGACTCTCCCGCGCTGCCGGTAGTCTCTTCTGATCCACCATTTTACAGGGGTACTGTGTGTGTCCCACGCTGCTGGTAGTCATTGCATTGCATTACCCTCAACTGGCTGTACTGTACTTAATCAAGCATCTTCCACCATCCATTTAACACAACATTCTGCAGGTGAGTAACCAATTACTGCACATTTCTTGATTTTTTAATTTTTCTTTGTTTAAAAATAGCCTCGGTAGATAACCCTCTCCGTCATCCCATCGGCGCCGGGTACCAAAGAGTTTCCTGTATAAACTAATTCTCCTCATCTCCCCTCTGGTTCTTTTGGCAGTGTCGGAAAAGGTTAAGCAGCTGCAATGGGCTTCCCTGTTCTGCCTCTTACCTCCCAACCAAATTACCAAAATCTACAGGGGTAGGTTTTTGCCTTCATTGAAATTTCTTGAACCGCTGCAGTCTGTGGGGTGAGGGTATTCCCACCATGCTGTTTGTACACGGTGGGATCCTACAAGCAGCAATGAGGAAAATGAGCAGTTGATCTGTTTTTGGTGCCATTGTTTGAAGCACTAATGTTGGCCAGGACCCCAGGGGAACTGCCCTGCTCTTGTTCGGATTTTGCCATGAGATCTTTATAACATCACCTGGATAAACGTCTCATCTGAAAGACGTCACCTCCAACAATGCGGCACTGGAGTGCCGGCCTGGATTGTATGCTCAACCCAGGAGTGGTACAGGAAACTTTGTGTTATCCGGAGGCGAAATGTCCAGCAAGCTTGAGCCGCAGGCAAAAATCAGGAGCTGTTTTGTTAAGTTTTTTTTTTCCAACAGTCAGGCTCTGCAAAATCTCTCTGAAGCTGTTGCTTAGCGACAGAGGCGCTTCCAAGGTACGGCCGACTGTTTAGAAGCTGTTGCTAAGCAACAGGGTTTGTTGCCAGATACGGAGCTGAAAAACTCCGTATGCTTCAACATTAACGCTGGTTCGTCCGGCAGTTTTGAGGGAACGGCAACAGCTCGGTCCCGTCGGTGCCAGATAGCACAAAGTTTCCTGCAGTTGTTCCCACAACCTAGTGGTAAAGAGGCATGAGTACCACCAACTGAGCCAAGCTGACACTAGATAGTGAGCCTGACCGTCAGCAGGCCATTCAAACAAAGGACACAATTTAAGCACTTGGGGTGCAGGAGATCAGTTTAGAAACAACGACTTGCATTTATATAGCGCCTTTAATGCAGTAATAGATTCCAAGATGCTTCAAGGAGCGTTATCAAACAAAATTTGACAAATAATGAAATATTAGGACAGGTGACCACAAGCTTGGTCAAAGAGGTAGGTTTTAAGGAGCGTCTTAAAGAAGCAGAGAGAGGCGAAGAGTTTTAGGGAGGGAATTCCAGAGCTTAGGGCCTTGACAGCGCAACGGTGGAGCGATGGAAATCGGTCCTGTGCAAGAAGCCAGATGTGCAGAGATCTTGGAGGGTTGTGGGGCTGGAGAAGGTTACAGAGATGGGTGGGGGGGCGAGGCGAGGCCATGGAGGGATTTGAAAACAAGGGTGAAAATTTTTTAATCGAGGCGTTACTGCACCGGGAGCCAATGTAGGTCAGCGAGCACAGGAGGCGATGAGCGAACAGGACTTGGTGCGAGTTAGGACACAGGCAGCAGAGAAAGTAACAGATGGCAGCGCATTTTTAAAATGCATTAACTTTAAATTACAGATAGGAATAAACCTCATCACTGTGTTGGCAGCTCTACAACCCCGCCGTACACCTATTTTTCAAAGCTATTTAAAGAAAGACTTGCGCCTTTCACGACCACCGGACGTCCCAAAGTGCTTTACACCCACTTTTTGAAGTGTGGTCACTGTTGTAATGTCAGAAATGTGGCAGCCAATTTGCACACAGCAAGCTCCCACAAACAGCAATGTGATAATGACTGGATCATCTGTTTATGTTATGTTGGTTGAGGGATAAATATTGGCCCCAGGACACTGGGAATAACTTCCCCTGCTCTTCTTCAAAATAGTGGTCATAGGATCTTTCACGTCCACCTGAGAGAACAGACGGGGCCACGGTTTAATGTCGCATTCAAAAGACGGCACCGCCGACAGTGTGGCACTCCCTCAGCACTGTACTGGGAGTTTCAGCCTAGATTTATGTGCTGAAGTCTTTGGAGTGGGACTCCAACCCACAACCTTCTGACTCAGAGGCGAGTGTGCTACCAACTGAGCCATGGCTGACACTATGTTTAGATTGTTCTGCTCTTACACACTTCTACCTGCCATTGCCACACATTTTCCTTCAGCCTGCAGAAGGGCACGATGTGTGAACGTAACTTCTCCACGGATGCAGTCCGTACTGTGCCATGGTCCGCTGACAGGAATTTTTCTTCCACAGGGCTTGACTGTCCAAATCAGCTTTTCCGCTCCAGGAAGTGAAGTGTCCCACATTGACTAACTGCCCAAGAACTATCCAAACTCATCAAATGGGGATAGGTCAGTGAATCTCTGCTTTGGTTCAGTCTGAACATCAATTGAGACTGAAGACTGCTGGCTGAAAACTTCAGAACGTATTCCAAAATACTGGGTCCGACTGAATTCCACTTGTACATTTTGTGTTGTTTAAATCTGACGGGAAAATGGTTGAATTAAAATTTGAGTGACATGTTATTAAATGCCCTTTCTGTTTTTCCTATCTCAAGATTAATATTATTCAATAAAAATGTAATGAAAATTATCAGAGACCAGCCATGGATAACAAAGGTGTTAAAATCTGCGAGCTCCTGGGGCTGATGAAACATAGAAGATAGGAGCAGGCCACTCGGTCCCTCGAGCCTGCTCTGCCATTCAACGAGATCATGGCTGCTCATCCAAACCCTAGCACCTGGTCCCTACACCGACAGCCATCCCACCCAAGCCCTATCCCTGTAACCCCACATATTTAATCCCCCCTGACACTAAGGGCCAATTTTTATCATGGCCAATCAACCTAACCCACACATCTTTGGACTGTGGGAGGAAACCAGAGCACCCGGAGGAAACCCACGCAAACACGGGGAGAATGTGCAAACTCCACACAGACAGTCACCCGAGGCCGGATTTGAACCCGGGTCCCTGGCGCTGTGAGGAACAGAAAGAAAGGATTGTATTGTTTTTTTTTTTTCATTGGTTTGATGTTTCAACTTCCCCAGTTAAGAGGGCAGGAAGGGAACCTGCTCCTAAACCTCTAGCAATGCCTTCTGAAACTGCCTACCAGGAAAAGCAGCCAATGTCAAGCTGCCCATTGAGCCACGTGGTGCCATATACCCAGTTTTGGACTGTACAATCCAATCGTTCGATTGATTGTCCACACACTTCCACACAGCCCCCAGAAGTCTTTTTAAGCTGAATCCAGTTCTTCACTAGAGTTTAGAAGAATGAGAGGGGATCGCATTGAAACGTATAAAATGCTGACAGGGCTGGACAGACTGGATGCAGGGAGGATGTTTCCTCTGGCTGGGGGGGGGTCTAGAACGAGGGGTCACAGTCTTAGGATGCAGGGTAGGACATTTAGGACTGAGATGAGGAGAAATGTCTTCACTCAGAGGGTGGTGAACCTGTGGAATTCTCTACCACAGAAGGCTGTGGAGGCCAAGTCATTGAATATATTTAAGAAGGAGATAGATAGATTTCTAGACACAAAAGGCATCAAGGGGTATGGGGAGAGAGCGGGAATATGGTATTGAGATAGAGGATCAGCCATGATCTTATTGAATGGCGGAGCAGGCTCGAGTGGCCTACTCCTTCTATTTTTCTATGTTTCGCCATTTCTGTGCCGCCTTGCGTGGAGAAAGAACTTGCATTTGTACAGCAGCTTTCATGACTTCAGCACAGCCGATGGAGTATTTTTGAAGTGTAGTCACTGTTATAATGTAGGAAGCGCGGCAGCAAGATCCCACAGTCAGCAATGACCACGTAATCTGCTTAAATGATGTTGGTTAAGGGCTAAATATCAGCCAACACATAAGGAGCGATCCCCTGCTCTTTGAATAGTGGCCATGGGATCTTTAACATCCACCCGAGAGGACAGACGGGGCCTTGGTTGAATGTCTCATTCCAAAAGACGGTACCTCCGACAGTGTATTTATTATATCTTAGTTGATGGCAACAGCCACCTAGTGGGTAGAGGCATTTAAAAAAAATTAAATTCTTGGGATGTGGGTGTGGCTGGTAAGGCGGGCATTTATTGGCCGTCCTCAGTTGCCACAACCGAGCGAATTGTTAGGCCGCTTGAGAGGGCAGTTAAAGAGTCAACCGATATGAGTGTGCATCCTTCAGATGAGATATAGGACATGTTTCCTTCCCTTAGGGGCATTAGTGAACCAGTTGGGCTTTTTACTGGTACCAGATTTTAATTTCCAGATTTAAAATACTAAATTCAATTTGCAAACTGCCATGGTGAGAACTGAACTCATGTTCACTGGGTTTGATAACCACGACAGCACTGTGCCTGCAACAATAGTGTGACAGTTGACATAGAAAAATTGAATGGGAAACACGGGCATAGCAATTTACAATGGTAAATGTTCAGAGAAAACATAGAAATTTACGGCACAGAAGGAGGCCATTTGGCCCATTGTGTGTGCCAGCCTAATCCCACTTTCCAGCTCTTGGTCCGTAGCCCTGTAGGTTACAAGTGTATATCCAAGTACTTTTTAATGGCGATGAGGGTTTCTGCCTCTCCCACCCTTTCAGGCAGTGAGTTCCAGACCCCCACCACCCTCTGGGTGAAAAAAGCTCTCCTCAACTCCCCTCTAATCCTCCTATCAATTACTTTAAATCTATGCCCCCTGGTTATTGACCTCTCTGCGAAGGGGTAATAGGTCCTTCCTATCCACTCTATCTGGGTCCCTCATAGATGCGTGACCAAAAAAGATTAGTAAGAGTAAGATTTATAGGGAAGAATTGCACCACCTATGAAATAATATAAATATTGTTGAAAGCAGGACCTGGCCATATCTGGGGCCCTGTCCTGAATTGCCTTATAACCTAATATAATGAGGAGAGGCAATATAAACTAAAGGGTACAATTCTAAAGGGGGTGCATGAACAGAGAGTCCTGGGGGGTATATGTGCACAAATCGTTGAAGGTGGCAGGGCAGGTTGAGAAAGTGGTTAAAAAAGATACGGGATCCTGGGCTTTATAAATAGAGGTATAGACTACAAAAGCATGTTACGATGAACCTTTATAAAACACTGGTTTGGCCACAACTTGAGTATTGTGTCCAATTCTGGGCACCGCACTTTCGGAAGGATGTGAAGGCTTTAGAGGGAGGGTGCAGAGAAGATTTACAAGAATGGTTCCAGGGATGAGGGACTTCAGTTACGTGGATAGACTGGAGAAGCTGGGGTTGTTCTCCTTAGAGCAGAGAAGGTTAAGAGATCTGATAGAAGTGTTCAAAATCATGATGGGTCTAGGCATAGTAGACAGAAATTGCTCCCATTGGCAGAAGGGTCGAGAACCAGAGGACACAGATTTAAGGTAACTGGCAGAAGAACCAAAGGCCTTCGTAGCGAGAGGGTTTGAGTACAGGAACAAGGATGTCTTGCTGCAGTTGTACAGGGCCTTGGTGAGACCACACCTTGAGTATTGTGTGCAGTTTTGGTCGCCTTATCTGAGGAAGGATGTTCTTGCCATGGAGGGAGCAGCGAAGATTCACTAGACTGATACCTGGGATGGCAGGAATAACATATGAGGAGATCAGCTATGATCTCATTGAATGGCGGAGCAGGCTCGAGGGGCCGAATGGCCTACTCCTGCTCCTATCTTCTATGTTTCTATGACCTGAGGGAAAACTTTATTACGCAGCGAGTGGTTAGGATTTGGAATAGGCAGACTCAATTGTCGTTTTCAAAAGGGAATTGGATAAGTACCTGAAGGAAACTAATTTTGCAGGGCTACAGGGAAAGGGCGGGGTGGGGGAGTGGGACTAGCTGAAGTGCTCTTGCAGAGAGCCGGCAGGGGCTCGACGGCCAAATGGCCTCCTTCTGTGCTGGAACCATTCTATGATAACCTATAATATAATCTTAGGGTAGATTCCCTCCAAAGGAGTTTAATCTCCACAACAAGCCAACTAATAGAAAATAAATTATTAAATGGAAATGATGCAAAGATGCACTAATAGAATTGGAGCTTGCGCTGCCCTCCCTCCTCGGGCAGAGCGGTTTCCGGTTCCGGTTCCGGTCTCCCAGAGGATGGTGACGGGAGTAATGGAGGCAGCGGAGAATCGGTGGTCGGAGCCCAATCCGAATCCGCTGGCATCCGATCCATCGGGCGGTGAGTGAGCGCGGCCCCGTCACGGATCGGGAGAAAAGGAGCGGTCCGATTAAAATCCGCCGATATAAGAGGGTGGAGGATTTGCGAGTTTTCGATATTGCGGGGCGGGCAGGCGCGACTTCCGACAACGGCGACGACGGGGCGGGTCTGAGAGGAGAAAATAAAATCCGGACGTCGACTTGTGAGTTTAAAGCGGGAGAGGGAAAGAAGGGGGAAAGGCCCGTCCTCATCCACCACCACCACCTTCCATCACCGGCTCCGAGGGACCGTGAAAACCCGCAGAAAATAATGGCGCTGCAGAGAAGCCTCCGGCCTGTGCCCGCAGCCGCGCTCTGCGCATGCGCGGACCCCAACTGCGGTGGGACAAGGAAGCAGAAAGAGTGTGCAGGCAATGCATGCACCCCCCTCGCCACTGTGCAAGTGCACCCCCCTCGCCACTGTGCAAGTGCACCCCCGACCCCACTGTGCAAGTGCACCCCCCCCCCCCCCATATCACACCTGCAGTGTGCGTTTTAGCAACATGCCCAGGGCCTGTGGAGCTTGCCAACTCCCCTTGCAAGTCTGCAAAGCATCTCGCCCCCAACACTGCAGCTACAGAAATAACAACAGGAAATGCTTTAAAAACTCAGCAGGCCAGGCAACATCTGTGGAGAGAAATTCGGGTCAAAACCCTTTATCAAGACTAAAGAGGCACAGGGAATGAAATAATCTACAGGAAACTTTCTGGTATCCAGCACTGACGGGACCGAGCTGTTGCCGTTCCATCAAAGCTGCCGGAGAAACCAGCGCTAATGTTAAAACATACGGAGCTTCTGAGCTCCGTGTTAAGCAACAAACCCTGTTGCTTAGCAACAGCTTCAAAACAGTCGGCGTAGCTTGCAAGCATCTCTAGCTAAGCAACAGCTTCAGCTAGACCTTGCAGAGCCACAGCTGGAGGAAAAAAAGCAACGAGAAGTAAAAAAAAAACATCTGAATCGACTCCTGAATTTTGCCGGTGGATAGCGCTTTCCGGACATTTAACCGAAAGTTTCCTGTATTTCATTCCCTGTGCCTCTTTAGTCTTGATAAAGGGTTTTGACCCGAAACGTCGACTCTAATTTCTCTCCACGGATGTTGCCTGGCCTGCTGAGTTTTTCCAGCATTTTCTGTTGTTATTTCGGATTTCCAGCATCTGCAGTATTTTGCTATCGTACTGCAGCTACAGAACACAGGAACAGGAGGAGGCCGTTGTTCCTGCACTCCCAAGTGGTTTAAGTTACCAGGAGAGATTATACACAAGCTAGGGCTGTGTTCCCTAGAATTCAGGGGTGATCGGATCGAAGTTTTCAAGGTGCAGCAAGCACTTGGGAAAGCAGATGGTATGTTAGCTTTTGTTACACAAGGATTAGAGTACAAGAGTAAAGATGTCTTACTACAGGGCACTGGTGAGGCCACACCTGGAGTGCTATGTGCAGTTCTGGTCTCCTTACATAGAAGATAGGAGCAGGAGTAGGCCATTCGGCCCCTCAAGCCTGCTGCGCCTTTCAATGAGATCATGGCTGATCATCCAAACTCAGTACCCTGTCCCTGCCCTCTCCCCATATCCCTTGATCCCTTTAGCCTTAAGAAATATATCCAACTCCTTCTTGAATATATTTAATGAATTCGCCTCCACTGCCTTCTGTGGTAGAGAATTCCACAGGTTCACCACTCTCTCTAGGTGAAGTAATTCCTCCTCATCTCTGTCCTAAATGGCTTACCCCTTATCCTTAGACTGTGACCCCTGGTTCTGGACTCCCCCGCCATCGGGAACATCCTGCATCTAGTCTGTCTAGTCCTGTTAGAATTTTATAAGTTTCAATGAGATTCCCTCTCATTCTTCTGAACTCCAGCGAGTATAAGCCCAATCTCTCCTCATATGTCATTCCTGCCATCCCAGGTATCAGTCTGGTGAATCTTCGCTGCACTCCCTCCATGGCAAGAACATCCTTCCTCAGATAAGGCGACCAAAACTGCACACAATACTCAAGGTGTGGTCTCACCAAGGCCCTGTACAACTGCAGCAAGACATCCTTGTTCCTGTACTCGAATCCTCTCGCTACGACGGCCAACATACCATTTGCCGCCTTAACCGCCTGCTGCACCTGCATGCTTACCTTCAGTGACTGGTGCACAAAGACACCCAGGTCTCGTTGCACTTCCCCTTCTCCCAATCCATTGCCGTTCAGATAATCTGCCTTCCTGTTTTTGCCACCAAAGTGGATAACCTCGCATTTATCCACATTGGGCAGATGCATGGCAGATGCAGTATAATCACCCAACCTGTCCAAATCATCCTGGAGTTTCTCGGCATCCTCCTCACAGCACACACGCCCACCCAGCTTTGTGTCGTCTGCAAAGTTGGAGATATTACATCTAGTTCCCTTGTCTAGATCATTAATATATATTGTGAAAAGCTGGGGTCCTAGCACCGATCCCTGCGGTACCCCACTGGTGATAGCCTGCCACTCGGAAAAAGACCCGTTTATTCCAACTCTTTGCTTCCTGTCTGCCAACCAGTTCTCTATCCAAGTCAGTACCTTGCCCCCAATCCCATGTGCCTTAACTTTACACTCTAATCTCTTACGTGGGACCTTATCGAAAGCCTTCTGAAAGTCCAAATACACCACATCCACTGGTTCTCCCTTATCTATTCTACCAGTTACATCCTCAAAAAATTCCAGTAGATTAGTCAAGCACGATTTACCTTTTGTAAATCCATGTTGACTTTGTCCGATCCTGTCACTGTTTTCCAAGTGCTCTGCTATTACATCTTTTATTATAATGGACTCTAGCATTTTCCCCACTACCGATGTCAGGCTTACCGGTCTATAATTTCCCGTTTTCTCTCTACCACCTTTTTTAAATAGTGGGGTAACATTAGCTACCCTCCAATCCATGCGAACTGTTCGAGTCTATCGAATTTTGGAAGATGACCAGCAATGCATCTACTATTTCTAGGGCCACTTTCTTAAGTACCCTAGGGTGTAGATGTCTTACTGAAGGGAAGACATACTTGCCTTAGAGGGAGTGCAACAAAGGTTCACCAGACTGGTTCCTGGGATGGGGGGATTGTCCTATGAGGAGAGATTGAGTAGACTAGGCCTATATTCCCTAGAGTTCAGAAGAATGAGAGGTGATCTCATTGAAACATATAAAATTATCGCAGGGCTTGACAGGGTAGATGCAGGGGGGATGTTTCCCCTGGCTGGGGAGTCTAGAACCAGGGGTCACAGTCTCAGAATAAGGGGTCGGCCATTTAGGACTGAGATGAGGAGAAATTTCTTCACTCAGAGGGTGGTGAATCTTTGGAATTCTCTACCCCAGAGGGCTGTGGAGGCTCAGTCGTTGAGATCGATAGATTTTTGGACTCTAGGGGAATCAAAGGATATGGGGATCGGGCGGGAAAGTGGAGATGAGGTCGAAGATCAGCCATGATCTTATTGAATGGCGGAGCAGGCTCGAGGGGCCGAATGGCCGACTCCTGCTCCTATTTCTTGTTATATTATCAAAAATCAAAACAAACCAAGGAAGTATCAGTGTAATGATTGGGCGCCGTAATGGATTATCTCGGTCAAGTAACAGAGCGAAGCATTAAAGAAATAAAAGACAGTGAAGAAGCTTGTGAATAGCTGAGGCAATCAGAGGCCTGCGGTTGATATTAACTTGCTGAGACCCGAAATCCACCGCACAAGGCAAACCCGAGGCGCAAAAGCTTGGAGGTGGCCGAGTGCGTACAACGCCTAAAGCGCTGGGAAACGCGTAAACGGTAGGGGTTGCTGTTCTGAATCACATCTAATCCACACTGTCCCTGCCCTGGGAGTGTTTGGGACAGTGTAGAGGGAGCTTTACTCTGTATCTAACCCATGCTGTACCTGCCCTGGGAGTGTTTGAAGGGACAGTGTAGAGGGAGCTTTACTCTGTATCTAACCCGTGCTGTGCCTGCCCTGGGAGTGTTTGATGGGACAGTGTAGAGGGAGCTTTACTCTGTATCTAACCCGTGCAGTACCTGCCCTGGGAGTGTCTGATGGGACAGTGTAGAGGGAGCTTTACTCTGTATCTAACCCGTGCTGTACCTGCCCTGGGAGTGTTTGATGGAACAGTGCAGAGGGAGCTTTACTCAGTATCTAACCCGTGCTGTACCTGCCCTGGGAGTGTTTGGGACAGTGTAGAGGGAGCTTTACTCTGTATCTAACCCGTGCTGTACCTGCCCTGGGAGTGTTTGGGACAGTGTAGAGGGAGCTTTACTCTGTATCTAACCCGTGCTGTACCTGCCCTGGGAGTGTTTGATGGGACAGTGGAGAGGGAGCTTTACTCTGTATCTAACCTGTGCTGTACCTGCCCTGGGAGTGTTTGATGGGGACAGTGTAGAGGGAGCTTTACTCTGTATCTAACCCGTGCTGTACCTGCCCTGGGAGTGTTTGATGGGACAGTGTAGAGGGAGCTTTACTCTGTATCTAACCCGTGCAGTACCTGCCCTGGGAGTGTTTGATGGGACAGTGTAGAGGGAGCTTTACTCTGTATCTAACCCGTGCTGTACCTGCCCTGGGAGTGTTTGATGGGACAGTGTAGAGGGAGCTTTACTCTGTATCTAACCCGTGCTGTACCTGCCCTGGGAGTGTTTGATGGGACAGTGTAGAGGGAGCTTTACTCTGTATCTAACCCGTGCTGTACCTGCCCTGGGAGTGTTTGATGGGACAGTGTAGAGGGAGCTTTACTCTGTATCTAACCCGTGCTGTACCTGCCCTGGGAGTGTTTGATGGGACAGTGTAGAGGGAGCTTTTCTCTCTATCTAACCCATTTATTGTCCATCCCTAAATGCCCTTGAGAAGGTGGCAGCACCCTTGCCTCTGAATCATAAGGTTGTGGGCTTAAGTCCCACTCCAGAGACTTGAGCACACAAAAATCCAGGCTGACACTCCAGTGCAGTACTGAGGGAGTGCTGCGCTGTCAAAGATGCCGTCTTTTAGATGAGATGTTAAACCGAGGCCCAGTCATGCACTCCCAGGTGGACGCAAAAAATCCCATGGCACTATTCCGAAGAAGAGCAGGGGAGTTATCCCAGTGTCATGGGGCAATATTTATCCCTCAATCAACATAACAAAAACAGATTGTTTGATCGTTATTGCATTGCTGTTTGTGGGAGCTTGCTGTGTGCAAATTGGCTGCCGCGTTTCCTACATTATAACAGTGACTACACTTCAAAACTACTTCATTGGCTGTAAAGCGCTTTGGGACGTCCGGTGGTCGTGAGAGGCGCTGGAGAAATGCAAGTCTTTCTTTCTTGAGCCGCCTTCTTGAACCGCTGCAGTCCGTGTGGTGAAGGTGCTCCCACAGTGCTGTTAGGGAGGGAGTTCCAGGATTTTGACCCGGCGACGATGAAGGATCGGCCGATGTATTTCCAAGTCGGGATGGTGTGTGACTCGGAGGTGGTGGTGTTCCCATGCGTCTGCTGCCCTTGTCCTTCTAGGTGGAAGAGGTCGCGGGTCGTTCCACTGATGTCTGCCCCAATGCAGTCACAGCATATCTTCAAACTCTTCCTCCTTTCTACTCTCTTGTCTCTAGACTTGCTGATTCTGGTTGCACGTATTCCTGGAAGTTTTATCACAAGTCCTCCAGACTCCAACCGCCCCGCCCAGTCAAACAGCCGCTTTTTCCATCGCCAATATTTTTATAACTAATAAACAGAAAGAAAAGGAACACACCATTTTTCTTAATGCCCTTGTGATTTTCCTCCCGGGTGTTGGTCACAGCAGTGTCCAGAAGATTATTCTTTCAGTCCTGGAGGGTTGATAACGACCCTGACTTATCTCCAATGTGGCCCAGGTCTCCCGCCACGTTCTGTTCCTATTCAGTTATCGACGTGCTACTCCCCGGTACTGACTTCTGCAGGCATTGGTCAGGTTCTGCGTGTGTGCTGACAACACCCAACTGCAACCTCTCTGCCCCGTCCATTGACTCCAGGGTTCTGACTTTGTTTGACATCAATCCTGGCTGAGTCTGAACTTCCCCACTTCGACAAAACTGAAGCCAACTTGTGTCCTTCCGGCTCTGATTGCCACAAACTTCCCTTTCTGCTCACTCGGATAGAACTCTGTGGCACCTAACCCCTTTCTGTTTGATCTCGAGCCTCCTGCCCCGCATCAGGCCCCACCACCGGGGCTTTCAGGTGCCGGAACATTGGTTGTACCACCCAACCACTGTTGAAACCCATCCCACCTCCACCTGGAGGATTGATTTCTTTAATACACTCACTGGCCACCCTGCCTTCACAAGCTCCCTCGGTGCCGCCCCTCCGACCGTGCGGCGCCCCCTCGGTGCCGCCCCTCCGACAGTGCGGCGCCCCCTCGGTGCCGCCCCTCCGACAGTGCGGCGCCCCCTCGGTGCCGCCCCTCCGACAGTGCGGCGCCCCCTCCGTACCGGGAGTGTCAGCCTGGATCATGTTAACAAGACTCTGGAGTGCGGCCTGAACCCACGACTTTGTGGATGACGCAACTCTAGGACATTATGTGAGGAGTATTACAGCAATATATTCATTATCTTGGGTTATGTCCATCGAGAGTATACTGCTGATGATTCAAAGGCATTTTTTTGCATTGACCAGGAATTTGAATTGGAACAACATGAATTGGAAGCTAGTGGTGAAAAGATTTGAATCGCCAACCAATTCCAATAAAGGGCAGATAATCTAATACTAATGTTAAATACTACTGGTTATCACCATGCCATGCAAATGAGAGCAATTGAGGTGATAAAATGAACAAGAGGCATATTGACTGAAGTGTTGTGTTGTAAGTGACCAGGTGGTATTGAGCCCCATGGACTGTGAAAGCCCCAGGCTCGATCACTAGCCCGTGCTGGTGCAGCCAGTCTCTTGCAGGGCAGTAACTGAGACGTGATTGTTGGCCTCAGCGTCGCACAGCGAGGGAGGCAGAACAGAGCGACTGCGGTTCTTGCTGGCTATTCAGTGGCCTGTGGTGAAAGGTGGACGTGGGGCAAGGACAGGCTTTCTCCCTCCCCGCCCCGCGGTTGAACAGTCTGCCGAAGGTCAATGTTCAGGCTCACATGGGAGCTTGACCCAACATGTCATCGCTGTTAAAGGACAGGAGTAATTGAGGGGCGGGAATGACCAAGTGGACCTCGCTGCACAGTGCTGGAGTGACTGTCATAATTACCCTTTGCGTCACCGGCAATGGCGTGATGTACTCTTGATACAGCCACCAACATTTAAATCAAGCATGGAGGCCTTGCTGTCGGCAGCTCAATGCTGCAATTTAGTTCTCTGTGCTCATGGCAAATGAATAAGCTGGGAACACTACCACCTCCAAGTTCCCCTCCAAGTCGCACACCATCCTGACTTAGAAGTATATCGCCGATCCTTCATCGTCGCTGGGTCAAAATCCTGGAGCTCCCCCCCCCGAACAGCACTGGGAGCACCTTCACCACACGGACTGCAGCGGTTCAAGAAGGCGGCTCACCACCACCTACTCAAGGGCGATTAGGGATGGGCAATAAATGCTGGCCTGCCAGCGACGCCCACATCCCATAAACGAATAAAAAAAAAAGAGGGAAGGTTAAGAACATAAGAAATAGGAGCAGGAGGAGGTCATGCGGCCCCTCGAGCCTGCTCCGCCATTTAATGATATCATGGCTGATCATCCAAATTCAATACCCTGTCCCTGCTTTCTCCCCATATCCCTTGATCCCTTTAGCCTTAAGAAATATATCTAACTCCTTCTTGAATATATTGAATGAATTGGCCTCAACTGCCTTCTGTGGTAGAGAATTCCACAGGTTCACCACTCTCTGGGTGAAGAAATTCCTCCTCATCTCTGTCCTAAATGGCTTACCCCTTATCTTTAGACTGTGACCCCCTGGTTCTGGACTCCCCGGCCATCGGGAACATCCTGCATTTAGTCTGTCTAGTCCTGTTAGAATTTTATAAGTTTCAATGAGATCCCCTCTCATTCTTCTAAACTCTGGCGAATATAAGCCCACTCTCTCCTCCTACATCATTCCTGCCATCCCAGGCATCAGTCTGGTGAATCTTCGCTGCACTCCCTCCATGGCAAGAACATCCTTCCTCAGATAAGGCGACCAAAACTGCACACAATACTCAAGGTGTGGTCTCACCAAGGCGCTGTACAACTGCAGCAAGACATCCTTGCTTCTGTACTCTAATCCTCTCGATATGAAGGCTAACATACCATTTACCTTAACCGCCTGCTGCACCTGCATGCTTCCCTTCAGCGACTGGTGCACAAGGACACCCAGGTCTCATTGCACTTCCCCTTCTAATCTATTGCTGTTCAGATAATCTGCCTTCCTGTTTTCGCCACCAAAGTGGATAACCTCACATTTATCCACATTATACTGCATCTGCCCAATCACCCAACCTGTCCAAATCAAACTAGAGTTTTTCGGCATCCTCCTCACAGCACACACGCCCACCCAGCTTTGTGTTGTCTGCAAACTTGGAGATATTGCATCTAGTTCCCTCGTCTAGATCATTAATATATATTGTGAATAGCTAGGGTCCTAGCACCGATCCCTGCGGTACCCCACTAATCACTGCCTGCCACTCGGAGAAAGACCCGTTTATTCCAACTCTTTGCTTCCTGTATGCCAACCAGTTCTCTATCCAAGTCAGTACCTTACCCCAATCCCATGTGCTTTAACTTTACACGCTAATCTCTTAAGCGGGACCTTAACGAAAGCCTTCTGAAGTCCAAGTACACCACATCCACTGGTTCTCCCTTATCTATTCTACCAGTTACATCCTCAAAAATTCCAGTAGATTAGTCAAGCACGATTTACCTTTTGTAAATCCATGTTGACTTTGTCTGATCCTGTCACTGTTTTCCAAGTGCTCTGCTATTGCATCTTTTATAATGGACTCTAGCATTTTCCCCACTACCGATGTCAGGCTTACCGGTCTATAATTCCCCGTTTTCACTCTACCACCTGTTTTGAATAGTGGGGTAACATTAGCTACCCTCCAATCCATGGGAACTGTTCCAGAGTCTATCGAATTTTGGAAGATGACCAGCAATGCGTCTACTATTAGGGCCACTTCCTTAAGTACCCTAGGATGTAGATTATCAGGCCCTGGGGATTTATCAGCCTTCAATCCCGTCAATTTCCCTAACACCATTTCCCTACAAATACTGATTTCATTCAGTTCCTCCCTCTCATTAGACCCTATGTTCCCTGAGATCTCTGGGAGGTTATTTGTGTCCTTTGTGAAGACAGAACCAAAGTATGTATTTAATTGGTCTGCCATTTCTTTGTTCCCCATTATAAATTCCCCTGATTCTGACTGCAAGGGACCTACGCTTGACTTCACCAATCTTTTTCTCTTCACATATCTAAAGAAGCTTTTACAGTCAGTTTTTATGTTCCCTGCAAGCTTACTTTCATACTCTATTTTCCCCCTCTTAATTAATCCCTTTGTCCTCCTTTGCTGAATCCTAAACTGCTCCCAATCCTCAGGTTTGTTGCTTTTTCTGGCCAGTTTATATGTCCTCTCCTTGGATCTTATGCTATCCCTAATTTCCTTTGTTAGCCACGGTTGAGTCACCTTTTTTGTTTTATTTTTATGCCAAACAGGGATGAACAAATTCTGCAATTCATCCATGCGATCTTTAAATGTTTGCCATTGCCTATCCACCGTCAGCCCTATAAGTAACGTTCCCCAATCCACCCTAGCCAACTCGCGCCTCATACCATCGTAGTTTCCTTTATTTAAACTCAGGACCCTAGTCTCTGAGTCAAATACTTCACTCTCCATCTTAATGAAGAATTCGATCATATTATGATCGCTCTGCCCCAAGGGGCCTCGCACAACAAGATTGCTAATCAATCCTTTCTCATTACATAATACCCAGTCTAAGATGGCCTGATCTCTAGTTGGTTCCTCAACATATTGGTCCAGGAAACCATCCCGTATACACTCCAGGAATTCCTCCTCCACAGTATTGTTACTAATTTGGTTAGCCCAATCTATATGTAGATTAAAGTCACCCATGATAACTGCTGTGCCCTTATTGCACGCGTCTCTAATTTCCCGTTTAATGCCATCCCCAACCTCCGCATTACTGTTTGGGAGTCTGATCTTTGACCTCAACTCCACTTTCCCGCACTATCTCCATATCCCTTGATTCCCCTAGAGCCCAAAAGCCTTGAATATACTCAACGACTGAGCCTCCACAGCCCTCTGGGGCAGAGAATTCCAAAGGTTCACCACCCTCTGAGTGAAGAAATTTCTCCTCATCTCAGTCCTAAATGGCCGACCCCTTATCCTGAGACTGTGAGCCCTGGTTCTAGACTCCCCAACCAGGGGGAAACAGCCTCTCGGTATCCACCCTGTCCACTCCACCTGATGAAGAGCAGAAAGGGGATAAAAACACGGAGGGGGCAGGACAAGGAGAAATGGGGACGGAGCGATTGAGAGAGAAAGAGCCAAACCTCTTTAATGAGTTATCTTGGATGAAGTACTTCACTGAGGATAATTAGAACATGGAGTGCTTCACCAGTGAGGCAGAAAGGAGAACCTCATTTAAAGGGAATTGGATAAGAATTTGAAAAGGAAAAATATCAAAGGATGCAGGGAAAGGTGATCACAAAGCCCCTGCAGTGAAGGGCCATATCAACCCCTGTGCTGCAATTTCTGTGATTCTATGGGAGATTGGCATCAATGCCAGTCTTGTCCTTCCCCATGGCAGGAGTGAGTGCCAGTGTGTATGTGTCACTGCAACAAGGGGGTCGTTTCCCTTACTTAAAAAAAAAAGTCACTGTGGATTAAGTAAAATTGTGCATTACAAAAATATGACTGTCAATCCAGTGACGTTAGCAATGGGCCAGCAAAACTTCAGTGCTCTGTACGCACCAGGGAGTGGATGGGGGGGGGGGGGGTTGCCTGAGATCAAGGCTTTGGGATGGAAAAGCGCATTCCGTAAGAAGCAAAACTAAACTGGAAATAAGCTGAGATTTCTGTGTTGGAGCAAGCGGAATTAAATTGTGAATCATTGCTCCAAAAGTAGTCCGACTTCCACATGGCCAGCACAGTGCGTCTTTACTTAACGGGCCAGGCTGGGTCTTGGAGGGAATGTGCTGATGCCGCACTCCTCCCACAGCGGATGGGCCACGTTGTGAAGAGGAGTGACCCAGGATAAAGCTCTGAGTGACGTATTAGGACACAGGTGTCCAGACCGTCCCTTGCTCTCCCCACTGGCCTTGCCCGCTCTCCCCGTCGCTGCCAGCCTTGCCCGCTCTCTCTCTCCCCCCGCCCCCACCACCAGACCGTCGTAGAAGCTTGTCTCTGCCAGTGATGCTCCTCTCCCTCTATCTCCACTGGATTTTTCTCCCTTCCCCACTTGTACACTTCATTTATCTTTCCTTTATTGTTAGATGCAATTTTTCTTTCTCAAAATTGTGGACCTGCTGAATTGCCTCCTCAGTGGTGGAAGCAGGCTAATCTCTAATTGGTCGATTTAAAACCTAAATCAATGAGGGAGCGGCCCGTTCCGCCAATGAGGGGGGCGATTTTTTTTTTCTTTTTCCCCCCCCCCGATCTGCTGGGCTCGCAAAGCTCAAGGGCATAACTGTGGAAGAAATGCGAGAGTGAGCTCACCAATTGTGGGCTTGGCTCGCGGCCAGGAGCGCACAAGTTGCGTGGGTTGGGTTTAGGGGTGCGACGCTCTGCTGGTAATTCTTTGACCCCGAGCTCCCTTCGAAGAGGGCTTCCCCCCCCCCCCCCCTGTCGGGAGCACGACTTTGGTGAATTTACTCCGTCGTTTAAGTGCTCGGGCACAGGAATTAAAAGCGTGGCATCCCGGGGGCCTGATTTGACCCAAGGGATGGGACTGCCCGGCACTGGGTTTGGACCGTCTTCATGCTTCCGGGTTTGAACTTGCTCAGCTGGGACCCCGATTGCAACGGGACTTTCAGTTGGGATACACCAACGACGAGAAATTGTCCCATTGAAGGAACCAAGTTTGGGCCGTCCAGAGTCCGAAACATGCTGTGTGATGCGAGTTGGGCTCTGATTTGGTGAAGGCTGTTGGACAGAAGCCGTGCATACTGGGCAGATCTGAGGTTTAATCCCCCCCCCCCGCCCCCCTTCTCCAGAGTCAGTTGATCTTAGTTGGGTTGACGCACATTATGATACAATTGCCCTCAGTGCCCCCCCCCCCCCCCCCCCCTTGGATTAAGATGGGTGGGGGCAATCCTCCAGTGTTCCTACTCCTGGCCGCTACCGGGAAACTCCTGTTGGATCTTGTGTGTGTGTGGACATTAGATTGGGCTCGGTAGTAATGCTTCCCCAGTTGAATAGTCTGGCAGTGCAGCCTAGCAAGGAGTCCATGCTGGGTGGGCAGTGTAACAGTTTGGCGTGAGCGTGTTGACTGTGGAGGCACCGAAACACAAGTGGGTTATTTACAAAGCTGTTTCAATCGAGAGGGAAGTTGTGTAGCAGTTTGATTAAAGTATATATCGTGTTCGACGAACCCTTGCCCTAGAGAAAGAGATCATTGTGCTGTCAAGGCTCTCCGAGCTCTTGTTACATACTTGCGCCTGAATCTCGACAGCCAGCCACTTGTTGAGAGTGTGCGCGCCCTCTTACCAGATGAAACGCTTCATTGTCTATTGGGAGTACCCACGCCCCGGGGCATCCTGTGACCGCTGATGCAAAGCTGGCTCAAACACTCTGGCATTTCCCCCACTGCAGAGAGTCCCAGTGGTTTTTTTTTCCCCCTGACAGTGGAAGAGGAGCACATTGCTGTCGCTAGGAGTTCACTAAAGTGTGCCGGTGCTTTGTGTGATGTTTTCACACTGTGCCGCACCGAGCTGTCCCTTCAGAGTTGACTGTTTTGTGCTCAACAGCACTACGGTGAAGTACTGCTAGTTATAGGTCTGTCACGTTTGAGGTGATGAATTAAGGTTACTGTGTGTTAAGTCCGATACAGTACATGGAAAAACATCTTTCTCTTCTGTAATGTTGCATCGCAATCTACCGGTACTTGGGTAACAACAGGATTGGGCTTCACCGATGCCAGAAACAGCCTAATAAACGGCAAAAGCTCGATGTCTAATTGTTAAATAAACAGAGACTCGGGTCTTTCAAACTTCTAACGATTTTTCCAGGGAAATTAATGATTTCGATATGAATGTAGGAGGTATGATCAGAAAGTTCGCAAATGACACGAAAATTGGTGGAGTGGTAAGTAGTGAGGGAAGCCTCAGGCTACAGGACGATATAGACGGGTTGGTTAGATGGGCAGAACAGTGGCAAATGGAATTTAACCCTGAAAAGTGTGAGGTGATGCATTTTGAGAGGACAAACAAGGCAAGGGAATACACAATGAATGGTAAGACCCTAGGAAGGACAGAGGATCAGAGGGACCTTGGTGCGCATGTACATAGATCCCTGAAGGCAGCAGGACAGGTAGATAAGGTGGTTAAAAAGGCATACGGGATAGTTGCCTTCTAGAACTCGGGGGCATAATCTTAGAATATGGGGCTGCCGTTTCAAAACTGAGATGAGGAGAAACTTCTTCACTCAGAGGGTAGTAAATCTGTGGAATTTGCTACCTCAGAGAGCTGCGGAAGCTGCGACATTAAATAAATTTAAAACGGAGATAGACAGTTTCCTAGCTGATAAGGGAATTAGGGGTTACGGGGAGCGGGCAGGGAAGTGGATGTGAGTCTAGGTTCGGATCAGCCATGATCCTATTGAATGGCGGAGTAGGCCTGAGGGGCCGTATGGCCTACTCCTGCTCCTACTTCTTATGTTCTTATGCCTTCATTAGCCGAGGCATAGAATATAAGAGCAGGGAGGTTATGATGGAGCTGCACAAAACGCTAGATAGGCCACAGCTGGAATACTGTGTGCAGTTCTGGTCGCCACACTATAGGAAGGATGTGATTGCATTGGAGAGGGTGCAGAGGAGATTCACCAGGATGTTACCTGGGCTGGAGCGCTTCAGCTATGAAGAGAGACTGGACAGGCTGGGGTTGTTTTCCTTAGAGCAGAGAAGGCTGAGGGGAGATCTGATTGAGGTGTACAAAATTATGAGTGGCATAGATAGGGTAGATAGAAAGGAACTTTTCCCCTTAGTAGAGGGGTCAATAACCAGGGGGCATAGATTCAAGGTAAGGGGCAGGAGGTTTAGAGGGGATTTGAGGGAAAACTTTTTCACCCAGAGGGTGGTTGGAATCTGGAACTCACTGCCTGAAAGGGTGGTAGAGGCAGGAACCCTCACAACATTCAAGAAGCATTTAGATGAGCACGTGAAACGCCACAGCATACAAGGCTACGGGCCAAGTGCTGGAAAATGGGATTAGAATAGACAGGGCTTGATGGCCGGCGTGGACACGATGGGCCGAAGGGCCTCTTTCTGTGCTCTGTGACTCTATGACATTTGGAGATTGGAATGTGTTTGAGCGACCGGCTCCCTCACAGCATACAGTAACTGGCTATTGATTATTTCTTTTCCTCCGTAACAAAGTGTGATATCTGCAGTGTAATGTTTGCATGCGCAGGTGTGCTGTTTTTAATGTTCCTTTCCCCCCAGTCTGAATGGAGTGTCTTCCCGTGCTTTCCTTCCACCTCTCAAGCGCAGCCTGTCCTCATTGTCATTCAATCTCGTGGCGTCGAGGCCTTCTCCTGTTCCTCGCCAGTGCACACTGATCGTTCCAGGTGCTCGTGTGTTAACTCTTCTGCCTCTCCCCTTTGTTCGCAGGTGGTGAGCAGAAATTATTTAACACAGAAGGTCTGGATGGGAGCAATCAGTGCGTCGTGCAGAATCAAACAGCGGACTCGCCTGGCCTACATGGTGATCAGAATGCTGTAGAGGAGGCCACCACCGACTGCCCTAGCCCATGTGATGGGGACACGGGAGGGGAATCCGCAGCAGATACCCCGGGCCCAAGTGGCGGCGACACGGGAGAGGACTCGGCAGCAGATTCCACCAGCCCAAGTGATGGGGACACTGGTGAGGACTCGGCAGCAGATACTCCAGCCCCAAGTGATGGGGACACTGGAGAGGAGTCGGGGGCTGATACCCTGGGCCCATGTGATATGGACACTGTAGAGGAGTCCGCAGCGGATTCAACTGGCCCGTGTGATGGAGACACTGGAGAGGACTCTGGGGCTGATAGTCCTGGCCCGTGTGACGGAGACACTGGACAGTACTCCGGGGCTGATAGTCCTGGCCCGTGTGATGGAGACACTGTAGAGGAGTCGGCTGCTGATAGTCCTGGCCTGTGTGATATGGATACTGTAGAGGAGTCGGCAGCTGATAGTCCTGGCCCGTGTGATGGAGACACTGCAGAGGAGTCGGGGGCTGATAGTCCTGGCCTGTGTGACGGAGACACTGTAGAGGAGTCGGGGGCTGATAGCCCTGGCCCGTGTGATATGGACACTGTAGAGGAGACGGCAGCAGATTCCACTGGCCCGTGTGACGGAGACACTGTAGAGGAGTTGGCTACTGACGATCCTGGCCCGTGTGACGGAGACACTGTAGAGGAGTTGGTTACTGGCGGTCCTGGCCCGTGTGACGGAGACACTGTAGGGGAGTCGGCTGCTGATAGCCCTGGCCCGTGTGACGGAGACACTGTAGAGGAGTTGGTTACTGGCGGTCCTGGCCCGTGTGACGGAGACACTGTAGAGGAGTCGGCTGCTGATAGTCCTGGCCCGTGTGACGGAGACACTGTAGAGGAGTCGGCTGCTGATAGTCCTGGCCCGTGTGACGGAGACACTGTAGAGGAGTCGGTAGCTGATAGCCCTGGTTCGTGTGATGGAGACACTGTAGAGGAGTCGATAGCTGATAGCCCTGGCCCGTGTGATGGAGACACTGTAGAGGAGTCGGTAGCTGATAGCCCTGGCCCGTGTGATGGAGACACTGTAGAGGAGTCGGCTGCTGATAGTCCTGGCCCGTGTGATGGAGACACTGTAGAGGAGTCGGCTGCTGATAGTCCTGGCCCGTGTGATGGAGACACTGTAGAGGAGTCGGTAGCTGATAGCCCTGGTTCGTGTGATGGAGACACTGTAGAGGAGTTGGCTACTGGCGGTCCTGGCCCGTGTGATGGAGACACTGCAGAGGAGTCGGCTGCTGATAGCCCTGGCCTGTGTGATGGAGACACTGTAGAGGAGTTGGCTACTGGCGGTCCTGGCCCATGTGATGGGGACACTGTAGAGGAGTTGGCTGCTGATAGCCCTGGCCTGTGTGATGGAGACACTCTAGAGGAGTTGGCTGCTGATAGCCCTGGCCTGTGTGATGGAGACACTGTAGAGGAGTTGGCTACTGGTGATCCTGGTCCATGTGATGGGGACACTGTAGAGGAGTTGGCTGCTGATAGTCCTGGCCTGTGTGACGGAGACACTGTAGAGGAGTTGGCTACTGGCGGTCCTGGCCCACGTGACGGAGACACTGTAGAGGAGTCGGCTGCTGATAGTCCTGGCCCGTGTGACGGAGACACTGTAGAGGAGTTGGCTACTGGCGGTCCTAGCCCGTATAATGGGAATATCATAAAGGACTCGGCTGATGACCGTCTGAGCTCATGTGATGGAAACAACGTAGAGAAGTCGGCTGCTGATAGTCCAAGTCCACTGGGTGCTCCGAGCACGACAGAAGAACTGGCTAGAAGTCCTACCCCACCTTGCGATCAGGGCACTGTGACAGAGATGGAAACAGATAGCCCTGGCATGGACCAGGATACGATGGAAGAATCCGCTACCGAGTGCCCGAGCCTGGGCGGCGGTCGGGATCCTGTGGAAGAGCCGGCTGCCAATTCTTCAAACCTGCCACTATCCAGCGGTGTGACGGTACAGGAGGCAGTGACACAATTCCCCAAGAGCTCCAACGGGCCGGAGCATACGGTCGACAAAGCATCGGCCAACTCTGACGGTGCAGACTACACTGCGGCAGAGGGCGCCGCCGCCACCAGTCTCGACGAATATGGGCAGGGCAGCAGTGAGTACGGGGCCCTGGAGTCCGAGGGCAGCATCCCGCCGTATCCAGCGGACTTCGAGAAATACTGGAAGATAGTGGAGGATAATCCGTACGATTTCACCGGGTGGACATACGTGCTGCAGTACGTGGAGCAAGAGGTGAGGCGCCCGTGGGATTTGGGCATTAACTGTGCTGATGCGCCCTCTGCATCCTAGTGCATCCCTGTCTGTTCGCCCTCTGTATCTCATTGTGCGATTGGGTGACACAAGAATAACCGAGCAGGGACAGGAGAAGGGGTAGTGTTGTTGACGGAGAGCATTTCAGAAGCTGAGGCAGCGGAGGAGGGAGGGGGGGTGGTATCAAGGAGCACCACAGTTGGAAAGGTTTTGACGGGTGTGTTGGAGCACAGGGCTGCAGAGATGAGGCTGTGAGGGGACTGGGAGCACAGGGCTGCAGAGATGAGGCTGTGAGGGGACTGGGAGCACAGGGCTGCAGAGATGAGGCTGTGAGGGGACTGGGAGCACAGGGCTGCAGAGATGAGGCTGTGAGGGGACTGGGAGCACAGGGCTGCAGAGATGAGGCTGTGAGGGGACTGGGAGCACAGGGCTGCAGAGATGAGGCTGTGAGGGGACTGGGAGCACAGGGCTGCAGAGATGAGGCTGTGAGGGGACTGGGAGCACAGGGCTGCAGAGATGAGGCTGTGAGGGGACTGGGAGCACAGGGCTGCAGAGATGAGGCTGTGAGGGGACTGGGAGCACAGGGCTGCAGAGATGAGGCTGTGAGGGGACTGGGAGCACAGGGCTGCAGAGATGAGGCTGTGAGGGGACTGGGAGCACAGGGCTGCAGAGATGAGGCTGTGAGGGGACTGGTAGAGGAGGATTTTGAAATTGATGTGTTGGGGGGGAAAGATGGGAACCAGTGAAGGTTGTGAGGGTGGGTAATTGGGGAGTGGGGCTTTGTGCAGTATAGGATGTGGCTTGGGGATGAGTAGAAGCTTGTGAAATCGGGAGGTCAGCGAAGGCAGCGTTGGAGTAATTGGCCTTTGGACTTGACGGAGGCAGCATAAGCCTCATTGGGGGTGAGATGGGGCTGGAGGTGGCTGATGATCTTGGGCTAAACGTGAGGGTGGTATCTCAGCTCTTGAGTGAGGTTGGGCTCAGACTGACCGAGCAGCCAGGGCGAGGGAAAAAGCTGGGAGTTAAGCTGTGAAGCTTTTGGCAGGAGCCGCATGGTCTAGCTTTTGACCAGCGAGTAGGTTGGGGAAATGGAGTTGCTTGGGCTGGTGATTTGAGCACAGTGGCAGTTGATGGTATTTCTGTGTGCTGCCCGTGTCCGAACTCGCACCAAGTCCCGTTCGCCCATCATCCCCTGTGCTCACTGACCTACATTGGCTTCCAGTCCGGCAACACCTCGATTTTAAAATGCTCATCCTTGTTTTCAAATCCCTCCATGGCCTCACCCCCTCCCTATCTCTGTAACCTCCTCCAGCCCCACAACCCTCCAAGATCTCTGCACTCCTCCAATTCTGGCCTCTTGTCCATCCCCCTGATTTTAATCACTCCACCATTGGCGGCCGTGCCTTCAGCCGCCTGGGCCCTAAGCTCTGGAATTCCCTCCCTAAACCTCTCCGCTTCTCTCTCCTTTAAGACACTCCTTAAAACTTACTCACATGAATCAGTCATTCATGGAAGAAAGACTTATGAAATAACACTGGGCGGCCTGCTGGTGGCGCTGTCCAGTGAGAGTATAAATACTCGGGCACGGGCCCAGCTTGCGTAGGACATTCTTAACAGGAACTAGTGAAGGACACAACTAGACCTCCATGTTGTAAAACAGTTGATTAAAGCGTTGTTTAACGCTTAGACCAAGTGCCTAGTAGTTTTCTTACGTCACCTACCTCTTTGACCAAGCTTTTGGTCATCTACCCTAATATCTCCTTATGTGGCTCAGCATCAAATTTTGTTTGATAACGCTCCTGTGCAGCGCCTTGGGACATTTTACTACGTTAAAGGTGCTGTAGAAATACAAGATGTTGTTATGGTGGAGGGGAGAAAGGATGCCAGGAAATGTGCTGGCTTTGCTGGGACAGGTAGGGGTGGATCCAGGCCAGGGCAGTAATGGAAAGGTGGGTTCCGAAGGAGAGGTGGGGAAGGGAGGACGGAAGGGATGGGGTGGGGTGGTCAGCTTAATCAGACACTGCCTCGGGGCGAGGAGGAAGAGGAGGGAGGCTCAGCGAGGTTGCAGTCGCAAGAGGACTTTGACCAAGTGCGATGCTACTGCAGTGGGAGCAGAGCTGGACAGTGACGTGATGAGTGGGCGGAGGACCTGGGTGGGGTGGGGTGGAAGGATAGCGCCGTTACGGGCAATGTGAAGCTAGATGGGTGGGTAGAGCTGGGGGGAAATAGGAAGCTGGGTTGGAGGGTAGAAGCACTCTGGACATCCAGCCAGATGGGAGGATAGGCCCCTGTGCTGGATTTTTAGCGGACTGGAGCCTCCTCCTGTGGTGGGTCAGCTGGGTGAGACAGAGTGCCTCTTGCGTGCTGGAAAGCTGTGCTGTATGTATAACTGGCTGGGTGCCATCAGCTGCTGACCGAGCCTTTCTCTGGGATAGGAACGTTGAAGCGTTTGTTTCTTGGGCCACATTGATGCACAGCACGGAGCCATGTGTATCAGCCATGGCTCAGTGGGCAGCACTCTCGCCTGAGTCGGAAGGTTGTGGGTTTGAGTCCTACTCCAGAGACTTGAACACAAAATCCAGGCCGACACTCCCAGTGCAGTACTGAGGGAGCGCCGCACTGTCGGAGGGTCAGTACTGAGGGAGCGCCGCACTGTCGGAGGGTCAGTACTGAGGGAGCGCCGCACTGTCGGAGGGGCGGTACCGAGGGAGTGCCGCACTGTCGGAGGGGCAGTACTGAGGGAGCGCCGCACTGTCGGAGGGGCAGTACTGAGGGAGCGCCGCACTGTCGGAGGGGCAGTACTGAGGGAGCGCCGCACTGTCGGAGGGGCAGTACTGAGGGAGCACCGCACTGTCGGGGGGGCAGTACTGAGGGAGCGCCGCACTGTCGGAGGGTCAGTACTGAGGGAGAGCCGCACTGTCGAAGGGTCAGTACTGAGGGAGCGCCGCACTGTCGGAAGGGCAGTACTGAGGGAGCGCCGCACTGTCGGAGGGGCAGTACTGAGGGAGCGCCGCACTGTCGGAGGGGCAGTACTGAGGGAGCGCCGCACTGTCGGAGGGGCAGTACTGAGGGAGCGCCGCACTGTCGGAGGGGCAGTACTGAGGGAGCGCCGCACTGTCGGAGGGGCAGTACTGAGGGAGCGCCGCACTGTCGGGGGGGCAGTACTGAGGGAGCGCCGCACTGTCGGAGGGGCAGTACTGAGGGAGCGCCGCACTGTCGGAGGGGCCGTCTTTTGATGAGACGTTAAACTGAGGCCCCGTCTGCTCTCTCAAGTGGACGTAAAAGATCCCGTGGCCACTATTGGAAGAAGAGCAGGGGAGTTCTCCCCGGTGTCCTGGGGCCAATATTTATCCCTCAACCGATATCACAAACAGATGCTCTGGTCGTTATCACATTGCTGTTTGTGGGAGCTTGCTGTGTGCAAATTGGCTGCCGCGTTTCCTACATTACAACAGTGACCACACTCCAAAAAGTACTTCATTGGCTGTAAAGCGCTTTGGGACGTCCTGAGGTGGTGAAAGCCGCTGGAGAAACACAAGTTCTTTCCTTTCTCCTTTGTGAGATTTTTACAGTATACTCAGGTCCTCTGTTAAAACAGATTTTTAGTTTCTGTTACATGTGGTTGAGTAGCTTTTGCCGACGGCTGATTGTGTTGATTCATGTCAGTGGCACAGCACTGCAGTGCATCTGCAGACCCGCCCTCGCCACACCCAACCCCACCTGCTCTTTCATCCCGATAGAGTACGTGACAGTCCAGCTTGTACCCCAGAGTACTGGGACCTGCGATTTTTCCCATTCACCGAGCCCGTCCCTACTGGAAAAGGGTTGGGGCACGAGCAAGAATGACCCTGTTTGACAGTTCCACTGTAATGGGCCCTTCCGGCTGCTGTGTGGAAGCTTGGCACGCCCTCCTTCCCTTGCCTGCTTCAGCTACTGAGCAAGAGGAGGAGAGGTTACAGCACCCAATCCCAGCCTGGTCAACCAGGCGCCTGGAGAAGCGGGGCTGGCGATGGGAGAGGGGGAAGCGTGTTTCTCTGGCCACATTACAAGGGGCCGACCCGGTGATGTTAACTCCACGTCTCCTTTCAGAATCACATCTGGGCCGTTCGGAAGGCATTCGACGCGTTCTTCACCCGCTACCCCTACTGCTACGGCTACTGGAAGAAGTACGCTGATATCGAAAAGCATCTGGGATTCACCAAAGAGGCCGAGGAGGTGAGGGGGCGATGCTGGGTGCCTCGGGCTTCCGTTCCCTGCAGTTGTTTAAGCGGATGACTAATGCTTGTATTTTACAAGGAGGGGATCTGGCGGATAAGCTGACTGGAACTTGTATATCACGAGTCATGTTACAGGACGGCCACAGGGCATGTTTTGAATATTGGTGCCAACTTGTGATAAGAAAATTGATCTTGTGCCAATGCACTTTGTGTAAATACACTTGCGTTTTTTTCTGCTCGTCAACTTAGAGATACGGAATCATAGAAGTTGACAGCTTAGGAGGAGGCCATTTGGCCCATTGTGCCTGCGCTGGCTCTTTGCTAGAGGAATCCGAAACTAATCCCACTCCCCTGCTCACTCGCCAGAACCCGGCATCTGCTCTGCTCCAAGCATTTCTCTGCTCTTTTATAAGATGCAGTGGTCTCTGCCTCAATTAGTCCCTGTGGCAAAGCACGCCAAACTCCCAACAATTCACCGCGTAACTAACCGTTTCCTTACCCCTCTCCTCTGAGTACTTTAAATTGATGACCTGTCATCACTGACTCCCCAAGGTAAGGGATATCAGTGCAGGGAAATGGAACCCCTTTTCAGTACCAACTGCCCCATCAAACACTCCCAGGGCAGGTACAGCACAGGTTAGATACAAAGTAAAGCTCCCTCTACACTGTCCCATCAAACACTCCCAGGGCAGGTACAGCACGGGTTAGATACAAAGTAAAGCTCCCTCTACACTGTCCCCATCAAACACTCCCAGGCCAGGTACAGCACGGGTTAGATACAAAGTAAAGCTCCCTCTACACTGTCCCCATCAAACACTCCCAGGGCAGGTACAGCACGGGTTAGATACAGAGTAAAGCTCCCTCTACACTGTCCCATCAAACACTCCCAGGGCAGGTACAGCACAGGTTAGATACAAAGTAAAGCTCCCTCTACACTGTCCCATCAACCACTCCCAGGGCAGGTACAGCACGGGTTAGATACAAAGTAAAGCTCCCTCTACACTGTCCCATCAAACACTCCCAGGGCAGGTACAGCACAGGTTAGATACAAAGTAAAGCTCCCTCTACACTGTCCCATCAAACACTCCCAGGGCAGGTACAGTATGGGGTTAGATACAGAGTAAAGCTCCCTCTGCAGCACGGTGGCATAGTGGTTAGCACTGTTGCCTCACAGCGCCAGGGACCCGGGTTCAAATCCGGCCTCGGGTGACTGTCTGTGTGGAGTTTGCACATTCTCCCCGTGTTTGCGTGGGTTTCCTCCGGGTGCTCCGGTTTCCTCCCACAGTCCAAAGATGTGCGGGTTAGGTTGATTGGCTATGATAAAATTGACCCTTAGTGTTAGGGGGATTAAATACGTGGGGTTACGGGAATAGGGTGGGGTAGGGGTTACGGGGATCGGGTGGGATATGTGTCGGTGCAGGCTCGATGGGCCGAAATGGCCTCTATCTGCACTGTGAGGTTTCTGTGATTCTGCACTGTCCCATCAAACACTCCCAGGGCAAGTACAGCACGGGTTAGATACAGAGTAAAGCTCCCTCTACACTGTCCCATCAGACACTCCCAGGGCAGGTACAGCGCGGGTTAGATACAGAGTAAAACTCCCTCTACACTGTCCCATCAAACACGCCCAGGGCAGGTACAGCACGGGTTAGATACAGAGTAAAGCTCCCTCTACACTGTCCCATCAAACACTCCCAGGGCAGGTACAGCATGGGGTTAGATACAGAGTAAAGCTCCCTCTACACTGTCCCATCAAACACTCCCAGGGCAGGTACAGCATGGGGTTAGATACAGAGTAAAGCTCCCTCTGCACTGTCCCATCAAACACTCCCAGGGCAAGTACAGCACGGGGTTAGATACAGAGTAAAGCTCCCTCTACATTTTCAAAATAACGTGCCTTGGCACCAAATCTCAGAAGCATCACCTTTTACCCATTTCCTACTGATGTGTTCTAACACCTGCAGTGTGCTGTTTTTCTGGGTGCAGGTTTACCAGCGAGGACTCCAGTCCATCCCACTCAGCGTGGATCTGTGGGTTCATTACATCACTTACCTGCAGGAGATCCTCGAATCCACCAGCCCTGAAACTCCAGTGAAACTCCGGAGGTAAGCCTGAATTATCCGGCGTTGGAGTGGACTTGGTTGTCGGGGGGGGGGGGGCGGGCGGGCGGTGTTAATGTCCGGTGCATGAACCTAAGTCGCTGTTCATTTTCTAACCAAGGCTGAGACTAGTTGGTGCTATTTAATCTCCTCGTTGGAGAAAGGTTTTGAGGAGGTGTCTGAACAGGGAAGGAGCTGTTATGGGATGGTTTATTGCAGGGGAGGGGGTAGGACAAGAGTACAGAAAATTTCAGGAATGGGGAAAACCGGCCCGGCTTAGTAACCAGTCCCTGACCTACCTGCTGACTTGCCATATCCCTCGATGTCTTCCCCTCTCCAGAAAATGCATCCAGTTGCCGCTTCGCCCCATCTACACTGTCGGCTTCACTGTCCTTCCCTGCTATCTTATTCCATATCTCCGATACCCTGACTCGCCACATTTATCATCTTGATCTCTGTGGTCCCCTGGGAATTGAACCCTTCACCGTGGTGCGCAGTTTGCCTGAAACAGCTTGGTTGCTTCCCTACATAACTTGGAAAGTTTCATTGGGTCACGATGATCTTGTGTTTCTCCCCCTGCCCCCCCACCCCCCCCCACCAA
Organism: Somniosus microcephalus; assembly: GCF_052327205.1. NCBI lineage: Eukaryota > Metazoa > Chordata > Chondrichthyes > Squaliformes > Somniosidae > Somniosus > Somniosus microcephalus. Next base: position 79,402,894 of record NW_028225180.1, read on the forward strand.
ATAATCCAGCCCAATTTACTTGACCTTCATTTGTGCTTGCCTCTGTCTCTTTTTAAGGGGCCACATTATCTTTCCTGGAGTTAAGTCAGTAGCACTCCCAGCTCTGAGTCAGAAGGTTGTGGGTCCAAGGACCTGAGCCCTTAACCTCGGCAGACACTCAAGTGCAGTGCTGCTCTGTCAGAGGCGCCTGTGCAAGTGGATGTTGGAAAAAGAGCAGGGGAGTTCTCCCAGTGTCTTAGCAACCATCGACCAGCACCACCATAAGCCAATTAACCGGTAATTCATCTCATTGCTCTTTGTGGGATCTGGCCGTGTCCAAAATGGCTGCCGTGTCACCGCCCTTCGAAGCCATTCATTGTACCTGAAATGCTTTGAAATGTTTCTGACAGCCGAGCGAAGCTGCTGTATAAAGAAAATAAGACTTGAATTTCTATAGCGTCGTTCACGTCTTTGAAACATATAAGATTCTATGGGGGAGGGATTGACAGGGTAGATGCAGAGAGGTTGTTTCCCCTGGCTGCAGAGTCCAGAACCAGGGGTCTCAGGATAAGGGGTCGGCCATTTAGGACTGAGATGAGGAGGAATTTCTTCACTCAGAGGGTGGTGAATCTTTGGAATTCTCTACCCCAGAGGGCTGTGGAGGCTCGGTCGTTGAGTATATTCAACACTGTGATCGATAGATTTTTGGACTCTCTCGGGGAATCAAGAGATTGGGCAGGAAAGTGGAGTTGAGGTCGATGATCAGCCGTGGTCTTATTGAATGGCGGAGCAGGCTCGAGGGGCCGAATGGCTGACTCTTGCTCCTTATTCTTATATGACCTCAGGCTGTCTCAAAGCGCTTTACTTAAGTGGAGTCACTGTTGTAATGTAGGAAACACAGCAGCCAATTTGCACACAGCAAGCTCCCATAAACAGCAATGAGATAAATGACCAGATCATCTGTTTCAGTGATGTTGATTGAGGGATAAATATTGGCCAGGGCTCCCAGAACTCCCCATCACTTCTAAATAGCGCCGTGGGTTCTTTTACGTCCATCTGAGAGGGGGCCTCGGTTTAACGTCTCATCCGAAAGATGGCCCCTCTGACACTGCAATGCTCCCTCAGTACTGCCCCTCTGACACTGCAATGCTCCCTCAGTACTGCCCCTCCGACAATGCGGCGCTCTCTCAGCACTGCCCCTCCGACACTGCAGTGCTCCCTCAGCACTGCCCCTCCGACAGTGCGGCGCTCCCTCAGTACCGCCCCTCCGACAGTGCGATGCTCCCTCAGTACTGCCCCTCCGCCAGTGCGGCGCCGCCCCTCCGCCAGTGCAAGCGCCGCCCCTCCGCCAGTGCGGCGCTCCCTCAGCGCCGCCCCTCCGCCAGTGCGGCGCTCCCTCAGCTCCGCCAGTGCGGCACTCCCTCAGCGCCGCCCCTCCGACAGTGCGGCGCTCCCTCAGCGCCGCCCCTCCGACAGTGCGGCGCTCCCTCAGCGCCGCCCCTCCGACAGTGCGGCGCTCCCTCGGTACTGCACTGGGAGTGTCAGCCTGGATTTTGTGCTCAAGTTTCTGGAGTTGGGCTTGTATCCACAACCTACTGACTCTGAGGCAAGGGTGCTGTACACCAATTAGGATTTGTGGGGGGGGGCGGGCGGTGCACTCTCATTTTATATCATGTTTCTGATTGCGATAATACTCCAAATAACCTGCCGTGTGTAAGCGAGATTCTCCTTTATTGAACTCTCTATCCTGCACTGCTCTTGAGAGCTGATCTCTGCCGCCATGTTCCTCCTGACGAGCCGCCCTTGTTTTTGCAGCGTGTACGAAATGGCGTTGGCTGCCGCTGGCACTGATTTCCGGTCCGACCGACTCTGGGACCTGTACGTGAGCTGGGAGAAGGAGCAGGGGCAGCTGAAGGCCGTGACCGCCATTTATGACCGGGTGCTGTCGATCCCCACGCAACTGTACAGCCACCACTTCGAGAAGTGAGTGAGAGGGGGGTGGGGGGAGGGGTTTGTACACTTAATGTGCAGTCTTGTAAAATGGTGGTTACAGCTTCCCCCTGGAGGCCGAGTGGGTAACGGCCCTGCCCAGTGTAGAGTTAGTGGGTAACGGCCCTGCCCAGTGTAGTGTTAGTGGGTAACGGCCCTGCCCAGTGTAGTATTAGTGGGTAACGGCAATGCCCAATGTAGAGTTAGTGGGTAACGGCCCTGCCCAGTGTGGAGTTAGTGGGTAACAGCCCTGCCCAGTGTAGAGTTAGTGGGTAACGGCCCTGCGCAGTGTAGAGTTAGTGGGTAACGGCCCTGCCCAGTGTAGAGTTAGTGGGTAAAGGCCCTGCCCAGTGTAGTGTTAGTGGGTAACAGCAGTGCCCAATGTAGAGTTAGTGGGTAACGGCCCTGCCCAGTGTGGAGTTAGTGGGTAACAGCCCTGCCCAGTGTAGAGTTAGTGGGTAACGGCACTGCCCAGTGTAGAGTTAGTGGGTAACGGCCCTGCCCCGTGTAGAGTTAGTGGGTAACGGCCCTGCCCAGTGTAGTGTTAGTGGGTAACGGCCCTGCCCCGTGTAGAGTTAGTGGGTAACGGCACTGCCCAGTGTAGAGTTAGTGGGTAACGGCCCTGCCCAGTGTAGTGTTAGTGGGTAACGGCACTGCCCAGTGTAGAGTTAGTGGGTAACGGCCCTGCCCCGTGTAGAGTTAGTGGGTAACGGCACTGCCCAGTGTAGAGTTAGTGGGTAACGGCACTGCCCAGTGTAGAGTTAGTGGGTAACGGCACTGCCCAGTGTAGAGTTAGTGGGTAACGGCACTGCCCAGTGTAGAGTTAGTGGGTAACGGCACTGCCCAGTGTAGAGTTAGTGGGTAACGGCACTGCCCAGTGTAGAGTTAGTGGGTAACGGCACTGCCCAGTGTAGAGTTAGTGGGTAACGGCACTGCCCAGTGTAGAGTTAGTGGGTAACGGCACTGCCCAGTGTAGAGTTAGTGGGTAACAGCAGTGCCCAATGTAGAGTTAGTGGGTAATGGCACTGCCCAGTGTAGAGTTAGTGGGTAACGGCACTGCCCAGTGTAGAGTTAGTGGGTAACGGCCCTGCCCAGTGTAGAGTTAGTGGGTAACGGCACTGCCCAGTGTAGAGTTAGTGGGTAACGGCACTGCCCAGTGTAGAGTTAGTGGGTAATGGCACTGCCCAGTGTAGAGTTAGTGGGTAACGGCCCTGCCCCGTGTAGAGTTAGTGGGTAACGGCCCTGCCCCGTGTAGAGTTAGTGGGTAACGGCCCTGCCCCGTGTAGAGTTAGTGGGTAACGGCCCTGCCCAGTGTTGAGTTAGTGGGTAACATTCTCACCACTCTCTGGGTGAAGAAGTTTCTCCTGAATTCCCTATTGGATTTATTAGTGACTATCGTATATTTATGACGCCTGATTTTATTTCGCAAGTTTGGGAGCCAGCTCGTAGGAACATACGAACAGTGACAGACAGGAAAAGACCCTCTGGTCCACCCAGCCTGCCCCACACGACTGCGATGTCTTGTGCGTCACAATATATGGACTCCCTACCCCACCCAAAACCATGGGATCTCCTGGGAGAGACGAAACCCCAGTCCAATTTGTGGTGAGGGCGAGAGATTGGGAAATTCCTCTCTGACCCCCTTGGGCGATGGAGATGTGGCCAGGAGATCGTTGTGGCCCTGAATTCGATGAGGCACCTACCAGGTGATCGGCAACCCAGGCAGAAACGGGCCCAGCTCTCGCCTGAAGCTCTTGGCTATCTGATGTTGTTGAATTGTTTTCTGTAGCGTGGCGGCAATGCCAGGGCCCCGCTCCCAGGCTCCGAGTTAAAAAGAACAATGTCAAAGCAGCTTAAACCATGCAGGCCAAGGCATTCTCACTTCAAATCTCAATCTGTCAGAAGTTAGCCCATATCAGCTGGGGTGGCCTTTTTAAAACTAATTCTTGGGATGTGGGCGTGGCTGGTAGGGCCGGCATTTATTGCCCATCCCGAGTTGCCCGGACAAGGTGGTGGTGGTGGTGATTCTTGAACCGCTGTTGTGGCGGTTTGATACAACTGAGTGGGCCACTTGGGGCAGTTAAGAGTCCATCCGCATTGCTGTGAGACTGGAGTCACACACAGGCCCAGAAGGGTAAGGGCGGCAGATTCCCTTCCCTAAAGGACATTAGTGAGGCAGTTTGCGTTTTTTCCGACAAGCCCATGGTCTGGGTGCTGCTGGGCCTGGGCTTCCTGCTCCCGATCACTATCCACAGGCCCCCGCCTGGAGGTCTGGCGAGGGCAGGGTCCAGCTTGCTTGTGATGCCCTCTGAAACATAGAAGATAGTAGCAGGAGTAGGCCATTCGGCCCCTCGAGCCTGCTCCGCCATTCAATGAGATCATGGCTGATCATCCAAACTCAGTACCCCGTACCTGCCTTCTCCCCATATCCCTTGATACCTTTAGCTCTAAGAAATATATCTTACTCCTTCTTGAATATATTTAAAGACTTGGCCTCAACCGCCTTCTGTGGTAGAGAATTCCACAGGTTCACCACTCTCTGGGTGAAGAAATTCTTCCTCATCTCTGTCCTAAAATGGCTTACCCCTTATCCTTAGACTGTGACCCCTGGTTCTGGACTCTCCGACCATCGGGAACATTCTACCTGCATCTAGTTTGTCCAGACCTGTCAGAATTTTATAAGTTTCAATGAGATCCCCTCATTCTTCTAAACTCCAGCGAGTATAATCCCAATCGACCCAATCTCTCCTCATACGTCATTCCTGCCATCCCAGGGATCAGTCTGGTGAATCTTCGCTGCACTCCCTCCATGGCAAGAGCATCCTTCCTCTGCTGAGACTCGCTGTCTCGGCTCATGAAGAATGACCACTTGGGCGAGGTACTAGAGGGGCTCTCCTGTGGGACTGTATCCCAATGAGATTCGGTGCCTTCAGGAGTGGCCAACAACAACTTGTATCTATATAGCGCCTTTAACGTAGTAAAATGTCCCAAGACGCTTCACAGGAGCGATTATTAAACAGAATTTGACACTGAGCCACATAAGCAGATATTAGGACAGGTGACCATAGGCTTGGTCAGAGGTCGGTTTTAAAGAGCATCTTAAAGGAGGAGAGAGGCGGAGAGGTTTAGGGAGTGAATTCCAGAGCTTCGGGCCCAGGCGGCTGAAGGCACGGCCGCCAATGGTGGAGCGATTAAAATCGGGGGATGGTCAAGAGGCCAGAATTGGAGGAGCGCAGAGATCTCGGAAGGTTGTAAGACTGGAGGAGGTTACAGAGATGGGGAGGGGCGAGGACATGGAGGGATTTGAAAACAAAGACGAGAATTTTAAAATCGAGGCGTTGCCGGACCGGGAGCTAGTGTAGGTCAGCGAGCACGGGGGTGATGGGCGAACGGGACTTGGTGGGAGCTGGGACACTGGGCAGTAGGAATGGGGAGAAAAACTGGGGCCGCAGCGAAATGCTGAGCTTTAAGCTGCTTCCCACCACTGCCGCCCTGGCCCCGCGTGGTGACGGTTTCAACTAAGCTGGGAGCCGGGCTCTAACGACGGGTCTCTTGCTGTCGCGCAGGTTTAAGGAACACGTGCAGAGCTACTCACCAAAGGACATCCTGTCCACTGACGAGTTTCTCAGGCTGAGGTCAGAGGTCGTGACCAGCCTAGCGGCGACCGAGGCAGATTGCGACGAAGGTCCCCCCGGAGACGACCCTCCCCCGGGCGTGGGGACCACTGACCAGGAGAAGGTGACCCGTTAATGTCTTTTCTACCCGGGAGGCCTTTTAAGATCCGTGGCTGGCTGCACCCCCACTAATAAGAATATAAGAATTAGGAGCAGGAAGAGGCCAGACGGCCCCCTCGAGCCTGTTCCGCCATTCAATAAGATCATGGCAGATCTTTGACCTCAACTCCACTTTCCCGCCCGATCCCCATATCCCTTGATTCCCCTAGAGTCCAAAAATCCATCGATCTCAGCCCTGAATATACTCAACGACTGAGCCTCCACAGCCCTCTGGGGCAGAGAATTCCAAAGATTCACCACCCTCTGAGTGAAGAAATTCCTCCTCATCTCAGCCCTAAATGGCCGACCACATCAATCCCCCTCAGAATCTTACACGTTTCAATGAGATCGCCTCTCATTCTTCTAAACTCCAGAGAGTTCACTAAGATGCCTTAGTTGAGAAAGGCAACATATAGCTCGGGCACCCAGCAGAAAAGGGCCCTGATTTGTAACGGTTTGCTCGTGCAGAGGTTGACCCTGGCCGCTGAGGTCCTTTTGGCTGATATATTTACCCTTTGTGTCCAGGGGGAGGGGGACAGAATCGGCCACTTCTGATCGCTGACCTGTATGGCCCTGCTGCTGGAAAGTACATGTGTAGCGAGGGCAGGGTCACGGCTGATTGTGGTGCCTTCATGGCCAAATAGCCTGCCCGCGCACACTGCCTTGGATTACACATGAGCTGTTGTCACTTTGACAGTGATTGGCACTCCTGTGGCACAGCACGACACGACTCGTCCTCTTCGGGAGGGGAGAGATACTGCATGTGTAAAATGGCCGACGTAGGCCTGGGTTACAATAATCACAGCTAATGTAGGCTGTGTTGCAAGATTGCAGAAAGTCCTGACCCTGTGGTTGTGATGTGTGGTCTTTAACTTCCCCCACTGAGTGTTTCATTCGGTTCCTTCCTCATCAGCCTGCTCCTTATCGGGTGTTGGTTCTGGGCAATGGAACACTTTCCATTTCAGGCAAACAGCATCAGTATTAAGCACTCCCGAGGCAGGTACAGCACGGGGTAGATACAGAGTAAAGCTCCCTCTACACTGACCCATCAAACACTCCCAGGGCAGGTACAGCACGGGTTAGATACAGAGTAAAACTCCCTCTACACTGTCCCATCATACACTTCCAGGGCAGGTACAGCACGGGTTAGATACAGAGTAAAGCTCCCTCTACACTGTCCCATCAAACACTCCCAGGGCAGGTACAGCACGGGTTAGATACAGAGTAAAGCTCCCTCTACACTGTCCCCATCAAACGCTCCCAGGGCAGGTACAGCACGGGTTAGATACAGAGTAAAGCTCCCTCTACACTGTCCCATCAAACAGTCCCAGGGCAGGGATAGCACGGGTTATATACAGAGTAAATCTCCCTCTACACTGCCCCAATGAACCCCAACCTTGAACCTTCATGCCAATTTTTTAATTTCCTGTCCTGTTTTTCTGTGGATGCTCCAACTGAGCTTTCCAAACTGAGAGGCGTTTGGAGGAGATGAGAGGTGGGCGGTCTGAGGAGTTCTGTGCTGTGAGCTCGTGTCCACTGGGCACCGGAGTGACTGACTGCAATGTTACATAGATAACCGTGAATGTGATGCGGTTTGGGGGGGGGAGCGGGAGGGGTTCTTTTCCAGCTTTGTGAGATTAATGCGCCTGCCATTTTGGGAGGCAGCGTGCCTTCGAGTGCCAGTTGCCTTCGCTGACTGTTGTTTCTTTCCCGTTGCCCCGTTCCCAGGCCGACACGGAGCTGGAGAAGATCCGAGCACATCTGGCGGCCACTCGGCACGAGATGTACCTGCTGAACGAGGAGGAAGTCAGCAAGAGGTGGAATTTCGAGGAGGCGGTAAGGGTGAAGCTGTCTGGCGTGCGGTGTATAACCTGCTTACCAGCCATCGTGCCGCTACATTGGAAGTGGGGTGATAGTGCTGTGTGTTAACGAGGAAGGGCACTGACGATGAAGGGCGGCTCGCCGGTTCTGCTCGTGTGTCTTTTGTAAAACACACGGCATCCAACTGCACCTTAAACAACTCTCGGTGTTTCTCATGTCAGTTTGGCTCAGTTGGTTGCACTCGGTCCTCAGTTCAAGCCCCACTCGCAACACTTGAGCCCAGACTCCAGGCTGTCACTCCAGTTCTAGTACTGAGGGAGCACTGCGTTGTCGGAGGTGCCATCTTTCAGACACGATGTTATACCGAGGCCCCGTCTGCCTGTTCAAGTGGGTGTTAATGATCCTCTGGCATTACTTCGAGATGAGCAGGGGATATTAGGACAGGCGACCAAATGCTTGGTGGAAGCGGCAGGTTTTAAAGGAGGAGAGGTTTAGGGAGGGAATTCCAGAGCCTTGGGGCCTCGGCAGCTGAAGGCACGGCGGCCAATGGGGAGGCCGAAGGAAATCAGGGAAGCGCAAGAGGCCAGAATTGGAGGAGCGCAGAGATCGCGGTTTCTGTATCCTGGCTTGCACTCGGTTTTTATCATCTCCGATTATTCCCGCCTCTGTCGCCCTCTCCTCAGATCAAGCGACCGTACTTCCATGTCAAGCCCCTCGAGAGAGTGCAGCTGAAAAACTGGAAGGACTACCTGGATTTCGAGATCGCCAGCGGCACCAACGAGCGGGTTCTGGTATTGTTCGAGCGCTGCGTGATCGCCTGTGCTCTGTACGAGGACTTCTGGATCAAGGTGAACCCCCCTTTCTCGGAAGCTCGCCCTGGGACACCGATCCCGGCTCTCCTGCCGATCTCTCCCGATCAGCGGCTTCTCGTTTTTACTTTCAATTTTTGTGTTTGTTGTTTTCTTTTGCAAGCGTTCCAACAAAAAAGAATTTCACGTTTTACTTTGATGATCTGACTTCTAACATAATCTTTTAATTCCATTGCTGTTTATCTGCACGTGTTGCTTCAAACTAAAGAAGTTAAGGGATTGCTGAAGAAATGTGTAAGCGTGTTATCACTGTGAGTGCCCCCTCCAGTTCTCAATAAGCTGTACCATGATGTCTTTTTATTTTTTAACACGACGCCGTGGCGTCGGAGCAGGTTGATTTTGTTTTCCTTCAACCCTTTCTGACCTCCTTCTGTCCGCAGTACGCCAAGTACCTGGAGAGACACAGCGTCGATGGGGTCCGCAATGTCTTCCAGCGGGCATGCATGGTCCACCTGCCCAAGAAGCCCACCCTGCACCTGCTGTGGGCCGCCTTCGAAGAACAGCAAGGTAGGGAGGTCCCGGTCGCACCCACCCCCCATCCACCCCACCCCCCCATGCCGGATCGGCAGCCCCTGTACGGGTGGCAGTCAGCGTGGAAAAAAGAGAAGCCGAGAAATGTGAGGTTATCCACTTCGTTGGCAAAAACAGGAAGGCAGATTATTATCTGAACCGCAATAGATTGGGAGAAGGGGAAGTGCAACGAGACCTGGGCGTCCTTGTGCACCAGTCGCTGAAGGTAAGTATGCAGGTGCAGCAGGCGGTTAAGAAGGCAAATAGTATGTTGGCCTTCATAGCGAGAGGATTCGAGTACAGGAGCAAGGATGTCTTGCTGCAGTTGTACAGGGCCTTGGTGAGACCACACATTGAGTATTGTGTGCAGTTTTGGTCGCCTTATCTGAGGAAGGATGTTCTTGCCGTGGAAGGAGTTCAGCGAAGATTCACCAGGCTGACACCTGGGATGGCAGGAATGACGTATGAGGAGAGATTGGATCGATTGGGCTTGTACTCGCTGGAGTTTAGAAGAATGAGAGGGGATCTCATTGAAACTTATAAAATTCTGACAGGACTGGACAGACTAGATGTAGGAAGGCTGTTCCCGATGGTCGGGGAGTCCAGAACCAGGGGTCACAGTCTAAGGATAAGGGGTAGGCCATTTAGGACAGAAATGAGGAGGAATTTCTTCACCCAGAGAGTGGTGAACCTGTGGAATTCTCTACCACAGAGGCTGTAGAGGCCAATTCATTAAATATATTCAAGAAGGAGTTTGATATATTTCTTAAGGCTAAAGGGATCAAGGGGTATGGGGAGAAGGCAGGGACAGGGTACTGAATTTGGATGATCAGCCATGATCTCATTGAATGGCGGAGCAGGCTCGAGGGGCCGAATGGCGTACTCCTGCTCCTATCTTCGATGTTTCTATGTAAAACGAATTGGCCGTTAAAAGCATCTAAGCCTTCAAATCCTGTTCGCTGCAATGCTGTACAGGATCAGCAGAGTCTGGGTTAGAAATCACACCGGGGGGGGAGGGCAAAGGGCAGTTAGGACAATCTTTATAATATTTTGCTCTGAAGCGTCCCCAGCGCGTCACAAAAATGAATGACGTTTGAAGTAGATTTTTTAGGTGGGGGTATGGTAGCATACTGGTTATGGGACTGGACTTTACGACCGAGAAGCAGGGCACATGGTGAAATTGGATTCAGTGAGTGTGGTAATTAGTGAGCCGGCAGCACAAATGCTGCCAATTAGTGGTAAAAACCCAACTGGTTCACTGATTGTTAAAACTAGTCGTAACGGAGACTCGGGGACGGGCAGTAAATGCACCTGTTCCAGCATCGTCCACAGATATAATCTTTAATCTGCACCAGAACCTCGGGGCTGGGCAGACCAACCTCGGGGCTGGGCAGACCAGCCTCAGTTTAACTTCTTGTCCAAAGGATGGCATGAGTGGCAATGCAGCACTCCCTCAGTACTGCACTGGGTTACAGACTATTTGTCCCACATCTGTGTGAGTGCCAGTGGGATATGATGATGATACAGGCCTGAATTTGGAGCAGGGTTGTTAGTTTTGGAGTAATGGGTAATTTAGATTTGTTCATAATTGATGGTATCGGTAACAGTGACCGTGAGATTGTCGTGTAAACCCAACTGGTTCACTACTGTCCTTTAGGGTAGAAAACATGCCGCCCTTACCCACTCTGGGCCTATATGTGACTCCAGTCCCACATCAACGTGGTTGGCTTTTAGCTGCCCTCTGAAGCAGCCAAGCAAGCCGCCACAGAGAATAATAGGAACCACACGGACCGCAGCGGTTCAATAGAGGGGACCCGCCACCACCACCTCGGGGCAACTAGGGGCGGGCAATTAATGCTGGCCTTGCCAGCGATGCCCAGATCCCGAGAGTGAATTTTTTAAAACCAATCTACTGGAGACGAGAGGAGTGGGTCGTCCTCTTCACCGGCAGGGCTCGAGGTTGGCGGGTTAGAGAAGATTGGCATTTTCCGTCCGATCATTTTACTGGACGGAAAATCGTGAATTTGCAGTACGGGCTCCTGCTCCACCAACCTCTGGCCCCCACCCCCGGTATTGAAGGGACAATCTCCCCCTTGATATCTGGACTCGTCAGGTCACAGGAACAGGAGGAGGCCAGTCAGCCCCTCGAGCTATTCCGGTTAGATCATGGCTGATCTGTATCTTCGTTACATCCTCCGCCTTGGTTACATAACCCTTGCCTAACAAAAATCGATCAATCTCGGCTTTGAATTTTCCAATTGACCCCCATCCTCAACAGCTTTTGGGGGAGAGAGTTCGAGATTCCCACTGCCCTTTGTGTGAAACATAGAAACTAGGAGCAGGAGTAGGCCATTCGAGCCTGCTCCCCCATTCAACGAGATCATGGCTGATCATCCAAACCCTAGCACCCGGTCCCTACACCGACAGCCATCCCACCCAAGCCCTATCCCCGTAACCCCACATATTTAATCCCCCCTAACACTAAGGGCCAATTTTTTATCATGGCCAATCGACCTAACCCGCACATCTTTGGACTGTGGGAGGAAACCGGAGCACCCGGAGGAAACCCACGCAAACACGGGGAGAATGTGCAAACTCGAAGTGCTTCGAATGTGCAAACAAGAAGTGCTTCCTGACATCACCCCTGAACGGCCTGGCTCTAATTTTAAGGTGACGCCCCCTTGTTCTGGACTCCCCCCACCAGAGGAAAGTTTCTCTCTGTCCACCCTATCGAATCCTTTCATCATCTTAAACACCTCGATCAGATCACCCCTTAATCTTCTAAACTTGAGGGAATACAAGCCCAGTCTGGGCAACCTGTCCTCGGAATTTAACCCTTTTACCCCCGGGTATCATTGTGGTGAATCTGGGCTGCCCCCTCTCCGAGGCCAGTATATCCTTCCTGAAGAGCGGAGCCCAGGACTGAACGCAGTGACTCCAGGTGGAGTCACAGAATCACAGAAACCCCACAGTGCAGATAGAGGCCATTTCGGCCCATCGAGCCTGCACAGACACATATCCCACCCGATCCCTGTAACCCCTACACCGACACATATCCCACCCGATCCCCGTAAACCCTACACCAACACATATCCCACCCTATCCCCGTAACCCCACGTATTTAATCCCCCCTAACGCTAAGGGTCAATTTATCATAGCCAATCAACCTAACCCGCACATCTTTGGACTGTGGGAGGAAACCGGAGCACCCGGAGGAAACCCACGCAAACACGGGGAGAATGTGCAAACTCCACACAGACAGTCACCTGAGGCCGGATTCGAACCCGGGTCCCTGGCGCTGTGCGGCAACAGTGCTAACCACTATGCCACCATGCTGCCCAGAGCTTTGTACAACTGTAGCATAACATCCACCCCTTTGTGTTCCAGCCCCCGTGAGTTAAAGGCCAACACTCCATTAGCCCTTTTCATTCTTTTTTTAAAAACCTGTGTAAAAGAAACGTCACCAAAAGTTGAGGGGGGTGGGTGTGGTGTGATGTACAGAAGCAGCCACAAAGACTGGGAGGAATTTGGTTCCAAGCGAGTGACTTTGATTTGGCTTCAATGTCAATGGATGGTTCAAATCTTGAAACCCGGTCGTGGAGGAAATCACTTTCAAAACTGCATCAAGGTGTTCCAAATCGTTTTAGTTCTCGGTTTACTTCTTGATACAGGCGGGTATAATTAACAAGAGATTATTTACACCAAGAAGTGCACACTTGCTGGTCTGCATACGGCATTCTACTTGCTGGCCAGTCATATCGCCGAATAGAGCATCGTGGTGTCACCCAGGGGGTGAGTAAGAGGCAATGCGATTGGTCGCCGCATTCCTGGGCTGGCAGAGGGCATAGGTCAGCCATGGTTACCACTGCGGGCTGTGGCAACAGGAGGGAAGGGAAATCCTGCAATGGGTAAGAACTTAGGAGCAGGAGTCGGCCATGCAGCCCCTCGAGCCTGCACCGCAGTTCGATAAGATCGTGGCTGATCTTCGACCTCAACTCCACCTTCCCGCCCCGTCCCCATATCCCTCGATTCCCGACGTGCCCAAAAATCTATCGATCTCAGTCTTGAATATACTCAATGATTGAGCCTCCACAGCCCTCTGGGGTAGAGAATTCCAAAGATTCACCACCCTCTTGAGTGAAGAAATTCCTCCTCATCTCAGTCCTAAAATGGCCGACCCCTTATCCTGAGACTGTGACCCCTGGTTCTAGACTCCCCAGCCAGGGGGGAGAACAGCCTCTCAGCATCTACCCTGTCAAGCCCTGTAAGAGTTTTATACATTTCAATGAGATCACCCCTCATTCTTCTAAAGGCCAGGGAATTCTCAGTCTCTCCTCATGGGACAACCCTCTCATCCCAGGAATCCCTCACTTCAGCTCTGGTCATTGCTACCTCTTTGGGTGCGTGTGTGGGTCATGTGAAACTGGGATCGGGACGGGACGCCCTCCCCCTTTTGAGCGGCCTGCCAACCGGACAGAACGAGCGAGGGGGGGAACAAAGCTGATTCAGTAACAAGTCCCAAATGTCGACTGCAGCTGTAATTACAGGTCCCCTGCCATTAGCGCGATGCACAGGAAGTGAATTCAGCAATTTGAAACAATCAGCGAGGGCTGACAAGAAATGTGTATCCCTTGATAATAATTGGAGTTTTACAAGTACGCTACAGTGCACATCCGCCTCGAACAACTCCACCTCTGTTTGTTGCACAATTCAGGGTCAGGCTGTTCTGGTGCAGAGTCGGCACCGGGCTGGCTCACTGACCTTGACGGCTGCTGCCGGCTCGGAATGTATGAAACCATAAATGAAACACTTGACCTCATGTAACCGAGGCCAGCGGACCAACCAATCCGTCTATATATCCAAAATTCGTGAGGCGAGTGCGTGTCTCGTCACACTCCAGGCATCACGCTTCTTTGCAGACAATTTGGTTTTAAAAGGAATGGTAAGCCAGGCACTGATCCACTGCCTGAAATTTGCAATTGGTTCCACCGCAGGCAGCCGGAGAATTTAAACTCAATTAATTAAATAAATCTGGAATTAAAAACTAGTATCAGTAATGGTGACCATGAAACTACCAGATTGTCGTAAAAACCCATCTTGTTCACTAATTTCCTTCAGGGAAGGAAATCTGCCGCCCTCACCCGGTCTGGCCGAACGTGATTCCAGACCCACAGCAACGTGGTTGACTCTTAACTGCCCTCTGCAGTTCAAGAAGGTGGCTCACCGCCACCTTCAAGGGAATTAGGGATGGGCAATAAATGCTGGGCCTTGCCCATGAACGAATTTAAAAAAAAATTGCCATCTGATTGGCCAAGAGCAGTTCAGAGGCAGCTACAATTAGCTGGATTGGCCCATTTTGAGCAGTGGCCTTAAAGGGACAGGCCAGGTCAGCAACTAAGTATCACAACGGTGAGCAATGCCACCGGTGGTGGGTGTAGTTGAGAAATCTAGGTGAATGATCAAGGCACACAGTAGTACAGGGCGCCAGTGAGACTGGAAAGAGGTCACAGTAGGTCAAGTAATGGAGCTTGGATGAATCCCAATCTTGGGTTTTTTAAGCCTCCAGATTGCAAGAGGGAAGTGAAGGGTCGAGAACCAGAGGACACAGATTTAAGGTGATTGGCAGAAGAACCAAAGGCAACACGAGGAAAGGCTTTTTTACGCAGCGAGTGGTTATGATCTGAAAGGGTGGTGGAGGCAGATTCGATTGCGGCTTTCAAAAGGGAACTGGATAAATACTTGAAGGGGAAAAATTTGCGGGGCTGTGGGGAAAGAGCAGGGGAGTGGGACTAGCTGAAGTGCTCTTGCAGAGAGCCGGGCCGAATGGCCGCCTCCTGTGCTGTAACCATTCTCTGATCAGAGTTCGCCGGTCTTTTGAGATCCCGGGACAGAATGAGTTAGAGCAGGAGACGATGCGATGAGTCTCGAGTTGGCGGGGGGGGGGAGGGGGACCACGGGAGAAATGCAGAAAGGAGACGGTGGCTTGAAGACGAGGGGTATTTGAAGCCCAAGTAGGCGGCAAAACGGGGTGAATATCAGTCTTCAGTACAGGTACCTCCGCAGTTTCCAGCAGTTTTAGATCCTGGCATTTACAAAATCCATCTCGTGGCTCCCCAGGCTGATTTGGCGCGGAGCCGGTAAGTGGGAGGGGGGGAGGGTGCGAGGCGCCCCAGGAACACAGGCTGACTGCCACCCGCTACACCCAGTTTGTGCACGAGCCCCATTCCGAGTGATTTGCCATTGTTTCAGTAGTTTTAGTTGTGGATGTGGCTTGTTTTGGGAAAACTGTACTTGCTAGTGGCAGTATCCATGATCTTGCAATATTCCTTCAGTCTTTACAGGATAATCCCAGTTTAGATGGTATGGAATTCCTGCTAAACACTATGTACAAGTAGTTGGTAAGTTTCTGAAGAAGAACGCACCAAAAACAAACAACCAATAAAACACAAAACCACAGAGCTTTGCATGATAGATTGTCGTAACCACATCCACTCAGTGGCCGTTCACCCGCCGAGGCTGCCGGGCCTGATCTTTGCTCTCTTGTGTTATTTGCCCAGGTGACCTCGAGGAAGCCCGCCGCATCCTGAAGTCCTTCCAGGCGGTGGTGCCCGGGCTGGCCATGGTGCTCCTGCGGCGGGTGAGCCTGGAGCGCCGGTGCGGGGACCTGGACCAGGCGGAGGCGTTGCTGCGGGAGGCCATCGAGCAGCACCGGGACACGCCCCTGGCCTCCTTCTTCTCCGTCAAGCTGGCGAGGCAGCTCCTGAAGGTGCAGAAGAGTCTGGTGAAGGCAAGGAAGGTGCTGCTGGAGGCTATCGAGAGGGACAAGGTGAGGGGTCGTGGGGTTTCTGCTGGGTCAAAGGTGACGTTAAACTGAGGCCCTGTCTGCTCTTTCAAGTGGATGTCAAAGAGGCCACTGCTACAAGAAGAGAAGGGGGCGTTCTCCCCGGTGTCCTGGGGCCAATATTTATCCCTCAACCAACATCACTTAAAACAGATGATCTGGTCATTATCACATTGCTGTCTGTGGGAGCTTGCTGTGCGCAAATTGGCTGCCGCGTTTCCTACATTACAACAGTGACCACACTTCAAAAAGTACTTCATTGGCTGTGAAGCGCTTTGGGGCGTCCTGAGGTGTTAGAAACATAGAAGATAGGAGCAGGAGTAGGCCATTCGGCCCCTCGAGCCTGCTCCGCCATTCAATGATATCATGGCTGATCATCCAAACTCGGTACCCTGTCCCTGCTTTCTCCCCATATCCCTTGATCCCTTTAGCCTTAAGAAATATATCCAACTCCTTCTTGAATATATTTAATGAATTGGCCTCAACTGCCTTCTGTGGTAGAGAATTCCACAGGTTCACCACTCTCTGGGTGAAGAAATTCCTCCTCATCTCAGTCCTAAATGGCCGACCCCTTATCCTTAGACTGTGACCCCTGGTTGAAAGGCACTGTAGAAATGCGAGTCTTTCTTTACTGGAGCTCCCCTAGCGCTGCCGTCCTACAGACCACACACGGTCCTAGGTTTGAGCGTCTGCTGATGTTAGCTGTCCGAAGGAGCGAGTTGAGGAATTTGAACCCTTTTCATTGGAACAGGTTAAGAGGAGACCCGATGGAGGTGCTCAAAATTCTGAGGGGTTTTGATAAAGGAAATTGGGGGAAAACTTTCCACTGGTCGGTGAGTCGGTAACTAAGGGGGCATCAATTTAAGATTACCGCCGAAAGAATTGATGGGAGGAGTTAGGCTGAATTGTTTTACACCGAGGGTCGTTGGCACGTGGGATACCCGAGCAACAATAGTGGGAGATGCAGAATCAGTAACCACTTTTAAAAGGGAAGTGGATGAATATTTGAAAATTATAATCTAAACTTGTATCAAACCTTGGTTCGACCACACTTGGGGCACTGCGCACAGTTCTGATCGCTATACTACGAAAAGGCTATCGAGGCACTGGAGGAGGTGCAATAAAGGTTTACAAAAATGATCCCAGAACTGAGAGGTTATACCCATCCGGAAAGGCCGAACAGGCTGGGGCTCTTTGCTCTAGAAAAGAGAAGGCTGAGGGGTGACCTGATAGAGAAAGAAAGACTTGCATTTCTATAGCACCTTTCACAACCACCAGGCGTCTCAAAGCGCTTTACAGTCAATGAAGTACTTCGGAAGTGGAGTCGCTATTGTAATGTGGGAAGTGCGGCACCCAATTTGCGCACAGCAAGGTCCCACAAGCAGTAATGTGATGACGACCAAATAATCTGTTTTTGTTCTGTTGGTTGAGGGATAAATATTGGCCCCAGGACACCGGGGAGAACTCCCCAGCTCTTCTTCGAAATAGTGCCGCGGGATCTTTTACATCCACCTGAGAGAGCAGACGGGGCCTCGGTTTAACGTCTCATCCGAAAGACAGCACCTCCAACGGTGCTGAGGTCTTTGGATTATGAAAGGTTTTGATAGAGTAGACACAGAGAGAGTGTTTCTACTTGTGGGGACGAGCAATATAAGGTAGTCACTAATAAACCCAATAGGGAATTCAGGAGAAACTTCTTCACCCAGAGAGTGGTGAGAATGTGGAACTCGCTACCACAGGGAGTGGTTGAGGCGAATAGTGTAGATGTATTTAAGGGGAAGCTGGACAAGCGTATGAGGGAGAAGGGAATAGAGGGATATGCTGAGAGAGTTAGAGGAGGAAAGACTGGAGGAGGCTCGTGTGGAGCATAAACACCGGCACGGACTGGTTGTATGCTGTATATTCTATGTAAAAGGTTATAGGGGCGGGGAAGGGGACAAAGAGGAGAGCTCTTTCAGAGAGCTGGCCCAGGCGAGATGGGCTGAACGGCCCCATGCTCTGCTGTAAGATTCTCGGCAAGTGTAAGGGGCCTTGGGGAAGGAGAGGGAGAAAAGCGATTAACAAAAGACGGGGGGCTCCCGCCAGTTATTTAGGGGACGATTGATGCCTGACGTGCGGGAGATGCGGTATTCCCCCGCCCCACCCCCCTAACGTGGAGCCTTTGGCCTTGGCAGGAAAACACCAAACTGTACCTGAACCTGCTGGAGCTGGAGTTCAGCGGCGATGTGCGAATAAACGAGAGCAACATCCTGGGCTGCTTCAACCAGGTGCTTTCCAGCTCCCTGCCGCTCGACACCAAAATCGTCTTCTCCCAGCGGAGAGTGGAGTTCCTGGAGGATTTCGGCTGCAGCGTGCGGAAGTGAGTGTCACTGTCTGTATCTATAGTGAGTGTGTCTGTGTTCTACCTATCGGGAAAGGACGAGAAGGCTGAGGGCTGATCTAATAGAGGTCTTTAAAATTATGATAGAGTAGACAGACATGCACACAGTGTTTCCACGTGGCGGGCGGTGGGGGAGCATAACCAAGGACTGTCAATATAAGATAGTCACCAAGAAATCAAATAGTGAATTCAGGAGAAACTTCTTTACCCAGAGAGTGGTGAGAATGTGGAACTCGCTACCACTGGGAGTGGTTGAGGCGAATAGTATAGATGTGTTTAAGGGGAAGCTAGATAAACACTTGAGGGAGAAAGGAATAGAAGGATAGGCTGATGGGGGGAGATGAGGAAGGATGGGAGGAGGCTCGAGTGGAGTATTGACGCCGGCGTGGCCTGTTTCTGTGCCGTATATTGTGAAATGTTGGTGTTCAGAGGGACCTGGGTGTCCTTGTACACCAATCACTGAAAGTTAACATGCAGCTACAGCAAGCAATTAGGAAAGCAAATGGTATGTTGGCCTTCATTACAAAATGATTTGAGTATAAGAGTAAAGAAGTCTTACTGCAATTATATAGGGCCTTGGCGAGACCACACCTGGAGTATTGTGTACAGTTTTGGTCTCCTTACTTAAGGAAGGGCTTAGAGGGAGTGCAACGAAGGTTCACCAGACTGGTTCCTGGGATGGGGGGATTGTCCTATGAGGAGAGATTGAGTAGACTAGGCCTATATTCTCTAGAGTTTAGAAGAATGAGAGGTGATCTCATTGAAACATACAACATTCTTACAGGGCTTGACAGGGTAGATGCAGGGAGGATGTTTCCCCCTGGCTGGGGAGTCTAGAACCAGGGGTCACAGTCTCAGGATAAGGGGTCGGCCATTTAGGACTGAGATGAGGAGGAATTTCTTCACTCAGAGGGTGGTGAATCTTTGGAATTCTCTACCCCAGAGGGCTGTGGAGGCTCAGTCGTTGAGTATATTCAAGGCGGAGAGCGATAGATTTTTGGACTCGAGGGATATGGGGATCGGGCAGGAAAGTGGAGTTGAGGTCAGTGATCAGCCGTGACCTTATTGAATGGCAGAGCAGGCTCGAGGGGCCGTGTGGCCGACTCCTGCTCCTATTTCTTATGTGTTATTCTGTGTACAGGAAACTCTTTGGTATCCGGGACCGGGATGGTGCCGGTTGATTAAAAATTCCGGATGACGGAGAGGATTATGTACCGAGGCTGTTTTTAACAAACAAAAATTTAAAAATCAAGAAATGTGCAGTATACAGTAATTGGGTACTCACCTACAACGCGGGAGAGTCAAACTCCTGTTACTGAGGTGTTCGGACTTCCGGCAGCGCCAAGAAGCCGAGTAGTGGCAGTTTGGAGAACGACCCCCACTGACTAACTCGGCCACCGGGGGGGACTCGGACTCGGCAACATTGCCGGTTATTGAGGTGTTGTTTTCAGAGTGAGAATTTTGTCGGTTAATAGAGCATTCCGAATATTTAGGTGCCGTTTAAACAAGTTTCCTGTAATTCTATTTGTGTTTGTGTATCTGTGTTGTGTGAGTGTCTCTCACTGCCTGTGACAACCCCAAATACAGATAATGATTCGGAGTGGCTGGGATGCTTAAACCACCGCCCCCACCCCATCCCTCTCAACAATTCTCCCTTTTCTGAAGGCACCCCCTTTTGCTCAAGTTCTGTTCGACTGGCACCAGGCACCCTTTAATATCACCCTCTGCCCAGTGGGCCACTAATCTGTGGGTCAACCTGGACGGCAAGCGCAGCGGGCCATTCGACTGTGACCGGCATCACATTCAAGCTGGATTCTTTAACGTAACATTCAGCAGGGGTGGCTGGGAGCATTCGAGAGCGGGTGGGCGCGGCGGATTTCTCTCTTCTCTCCGCCCCCCCCCCCCCCCCCCCTCCCCTTGCAGGCTGTAGCTCAGCAATACCAATTACAGCGCCGTGAGTGCCACCCTGGCTGGGATTGGCTGCTGACCGCAGACCAGCGATCGATATGGGGACATTCCGGGGCCTGCGTGCTTCAGATGCTCGCTGCCTTAAATCAAACTGAGCTGTAATGGTTGGGAATCTTAAACGGCCGTTACTTGGAGGCATGGGATCGCAGAACTTAAAGCGGACTTGGGCTTGCGTTTCTTCACAGCGTTGAGTGCCTCTGCCCCCCCCCCCCCCCCCTTTCTGGCTGCTCGCTGCCGCCCAAGGGCGTGAGGAGGTTGTGTATCTGTGCTCGTGTCCCTGTGCTGGTGCCCTGACGTGTCTCCCCGTGTGTTTTCCCTCCCCGCAGTTTGCTGCACGCCTACGACGAACACCAGAAACTCCTGAAGCAGAATTCAAGCAAGAAGCGAGCGGCCGAGAACGGGTGAGCGCCATTCGCCCGTGCGGCGGCTTCCTTTTCGGTTTTTGCCAAATTTTTAGTTGGGGGGGGGGGGGTTGCGCGGCCCCAGAAACTGACAAGCAGGTGCTTCAGCAGCCGCGCAGCTAAACGGTAACATCGGTGCTCGCCGAACGGTTTGAGTTGGAGCGCGAGAGTGCATCCGCCGTTCCTACTCGTGCTTTAGGTGACAGGTGGGGCGCGGTCGGTGGTGCCTGTTTGACCACCTCCCCGGACGGTCTGGCTGAGAGCGGCACGTTCACACATTCCCTGGTAAATCCGTGAGGAGTTATCACTACGACCATGTAACGAGACGGTACCGGTTAAAAAAAAAAAAGGAAAGACTTGCCTTTCACGGCCTCCGGACGTCCCAAAGCGCTTTACAGCCAATGACGTACTTTCAAAGTGTTGTCACTTATTGTAATGTCGGAAACATGGC
This sequence comes from Somniosus microcephalus, assembly GCF_052327205.1. Lineage (NCBI taxonomy): Eukaryota > Metazoa > Chordata > Chondrichthyes > Squaliformes > Somniosidae > Somniosus > Somniosus microcephalus. The sequence goes on from NW_028225180.1 coordinate 79,423,876, forward strand.
AGTCAATTTGTGCACAGCAAGATCCCACAAACAGTAATGAGATAATTCGCCAGATAATCTCTTTTCAGTGATGTTGGTGGAGGGATAAATATTGGCCCCACGACACCGGGGAGAACTCCCCCTGCTCTTCCAGTAGTGGCCGTGGGATCTTTTACATCCTCTTGAGAGAGCAGACAGGGCCTCGGTTTAATGTCTCTTCCAAAAGACGGCACCTCCGACAGTGAGGCCCTCCCTCGGTACTGCCCCTCCGGCAGTGAGGCCCTCCCTCGATACTGCCCCTCCGACAGTGAGGCCCTCCCTCGGCACCACCCCTCCAACAGGGCGGCCCTCCCTCGGCACCGCCCCTCCGACAGGGCGGCCCCCCCTCGGCGGCGCCCCTCCGACGGGGCGGCCCTCCCTCGGCGCCGCCCCTCCCAACAGTGCGGCGCTCCCTCAGTACTGGCTCTGGGAGTGTCAGCCTAGATTTTGTGCACAAGTTCCCTCACCCAAGTTTAGAGGGGCAGCGTCTATAAGTGTGCAGCATTGGGGAGGGGACTGGGCGTCAGGTAGGTACAAGACCGGAATCTCTTCCGGCCCGCGCCGCGTCGCTCCCACCCTTAGTGACTGTGCCCCCAGGTCCCCCCAAGAGAACACCAAGGTATTTTTAAAAATTGTAACACTTGGATTTACAGCACGGAGGAACCGGAGGAGAAGAAAGCGCGGGTGGACGACGCCTCTACGGCCAGCACAGCCAGCACGGCGGCGACCACCACCAATTCCACCGCCCTAATTAGCGGCGACGTGACCAGCAGTCAGGCAGCGTACAACTACAGTGCGTGGTACCAGGTGCGGCTTGATACATTCCCCCCAAATGTAGCCCCTAACACCCGTCCCCTCGCGGCGTACGCGGGTCAGAATGTAAATCACGGAGACGCCAAAACCCCCCTTGGACGATAATTTCACACTGTGTCCTCAATGATAAATGTAAACCCCTGTGTATGTTCAGGCGAGCGCTCAAATTTTTTTAGCATGGATATGTCCCCATTTCCTCTACTACTGAACCCCCCACATTCCACAACTCTTCATACTTGGTGGCATCTCTGAAAAGCCGCAGGACATATACTTAACCCGCCTCCATTCAGCCAACGGCAGTGCGGACCCGCTGCTCAAAAACCCCACTGCTCACCCCCCCCCCCCCCGTCACTGTTTCAATGTGCTCCTGGAGTAACCACAGTGCCAGAAATGGAGGCCATGGTGCCAATTCACACCAAACCTGCACAACGGCAGGCTCTCGGAGTCTCGCCTTCATTGTGTACACTGCACACGGGAAGTACTGCCCCTCCGACAGTGCGGCGCTCCCTCAGTACTGCCCCTCCGACAGTGCGGCGCTCCCTCAGTACTGCCCCTCCGACAGTGCAGCGTTCCCTCAGTACTGCCCCTCCGACAGTGCGGCGCTCCCTCAGTGCTGCCCCTCCGACAGTGCGGCGCTCCCTCAGTACTGCCCCTCCAACAGTGCGGAGCTCACTCAGTACTGGCACTGCGAATGTCAGCTGAGATTTTGTGCTCAAGTCTCTGGAGTGGGACTCGAACCCACAACCTTCTGACTCGGGCGAGAGTGCTACCCACTGAGCCACAGCTGACATTGTGATTCCAGAGTTTCTGCTCCGAACCGTGTGTAATGACACCCCCGCTGGGAAATGCAGAAATGCCAGGTGAGGGATTGGGCTCCGTTATTCTCTTTCTTCCCCACGCCCTCAATTGAATAGCCCACTGACACTGGTTTAATCAAGGGCTTCTAAAAGTCAGGCCGTGTCTTGACAAATTTTATAGAATCCGTTGAGGAAATAACGGGAATGTGTTGATAAAGGAAACGCAGTGGATGTTGTGTATATGGACTTTCAAAAAGTGTTTGATAAGTTGTCACATTGAAGCCTTGTTAAAATGAAAGTACACTATTAAAGGGACTGTGCAGCATGGATAGAATCATACAGCACCGAAGGAGGCCTTTCGGCCCATCGTGCCTGTGCCGGCTCTTTGAAAGAGCTCTCCAATGAGTCCCACTCCCCCCTGCTCTTTCCCCATAGCCCTGCGTATTTCTCCTTTTGCAAGTATTTATCCAATTTGCTTTTGAAAGTTACTGTTGAATCTGTTTCCACTGCCCCTTCAGGCAATGCGTTCCAACTCGCAGTGTAAAAAAAAATCTCATCTCACCGCCCCCCCCCCCCCCCCCCCCCCCAACAGGCAGTTGGCTAAGAGACAGAAAACCAAGTAGTGCTTAAGGAAGGTTATTCAGACTGGAGGGATGTCAGCAGTGTCCCCCAGGGTTGGGACCATTACTCTTCTCAATATGAAAATGATCTGGACTCCGGTATGATATCAGACATTTAGACAACACAAAAGTAGGACTTGAGAGCACCGACAGGTTGGGCAGCTCCTTGCAGACTCTCTGAACCTGTGACATGGTTCCCCCAAAAAGACTGAGCGTCTTCAGATGGGGGAGAAGAGCGGTGGGGGGATTCTCCCAGCCAGGCACAACCTCTTACTGATTTTCCACGTCTCTATCTCTCTCTCTCTGCAGCCTTACGGATCGTATGGATATCAGAACCCGTGGAACTACAGTCAGTATTACCCGCACAGCTGAGGCAAGCTGGTGATCTGGAATAAGGAATGGGAACTGTGTACATACTGAAACCAAGGGACCTGTTTCTGCACCACCCCCCCTTCCTCCCTCTCCTCCATCCCCTGCCTTTTGTAAACCTCTCGGCCACCAAACATCATCTCTAACCCCCCCCCCCCGCCCCCGATGAGCAGGAAGACGCGGCCAAAATGAGTCAGTCTGCGAGGTGTTTTGTGTCTGTTGCGTCGGGTGTAATTATCCTGGAAAAAATGTGAAATTCTGGGAGAACCGGGATTCTTTACGTACAGTTCCTCTCGCTGTCCTGTTTCCGGTTTCCTGTCAACCACCCGCCCTCCTCCTGATTTTGATATTGGAGAGGAGAGGAAAGAAGAGTGGGTCGTGATTCTGTTGGAGAGATTGGGAAGAAGCTTCTACCAGCACAGCGCAACGTTCCTGAGTAATCTCTGGCCTGGTATTATCCTGTCTCGGATTGTTTAAGATGGACTGTGTTCCCAACCCCCTGCTGGGGATGAAAATTTGGAGCCTTTCTTCTCTTCCCCTCTCCTCAGAATGAAATATGGAGCCGGTCTGTGCGAGTCTGAGGAGAAGAGATGGGGTAATCTGTTGGGTGGGACTCACTGTCAGAAGTGGTGAGATTGCTGTCTGTTTTCATGAATTATTTTTTTTAATGGTCTCTGGCTTGTTTGATCGCTCGGTATGTTGTGTGACACCAGCTTGCGGTTAGGCGGGTCCCTTTATTGCAGGTCGTCAGCTTTTGAGTGGAGTGGGGGAGGGCTGCGGCTGTGAGCTGGAGTTTGAAGTGAGGCCCTCATCCATCCCCGTGACTACAGCAGCCTGTAACGGGACGGTGCCCGAGATTCCAGACGGGGAAGATCCCGTCCTCAGCGGTTTGGCTGTGCAGATTGCCGATCGTGCGCGGCGTCCGAAAGTTTTTCACGTCGGCTTTGCGATCTGTCGCCGGAGAAAATGGAACGGAAGCCAAGCCAGTTCCCCTCTAAAGGCCACCCAAACAGGTTTTTGGGGACCTTTTTTTAATCGGGTCAGATTTGCCGTGTGCATTTGCGCACAATTTTTTTTTATGCAGCCGTAAAGCACAATTGTTTACGGCCTCGATCTCTCGCAGCCGTTTGACGTTCCAAAATGGAGGTGGCACAGGACCCCCCACCTGACCCGACACGGCCGGCAGAGCCTCTGACCGGGCACATTTCTCGTGCTGACCGGTCGATTCATTCCACACCAACCACCCTCCCCACCCCCAATCAGCCCTAACGCTAAGTTTATTAAGAGAAAGACACGACACCCAGTAGTGCAGCAGAACGGGATTCTCCGCTGTCGGGCAGGGGGACAGGACAGTATGGTCGCAGCGTGCCTGAGCATCGCTACCCTTGCCCCAAGAGCAGATCACGGCTGGGCACGACCCTGTCCTGGCCTGGTATCCCCGACACTGGGACACCCCACCCCTCCCCTGGCCCGTAACACTAACCTCGTTTCCCTTTCCGCTGCTACCTCGCTCTATATACTTTTTTGTCCGTGTTTTCTGTTGCTCCAGCACCGATGGAAGTCTGCAAGTGAAGCAGACCCCTACCCGAGACTGTGCTCTGCCTCAGGGCCACGGTGACTGACAGCAGATAGCGAACACCTCGATGTGAATCTCTTCTGTATAAATTCTTGTTAGGGCAAAAAAAAAACCACATTTTTGCTAGTAGCTTTTTTTTTAATGAATGTAACGTTCCTTTTTATTTCGAATGGATGGTGTAAATAAAATGAATCTCGGAGACGGCTGTTTCTGTGCATGTAACATTCCGGGAGAAATGCAGCTGGCGTTTAAACCGTCGTCTGCACGGTAAATCCCAAAGCGGTCCGTACCCAATGAATCTTAAACCAAGGGTGATCATGGGGCCAGGTGAGCACAGATCTCCCTCTTTTATTTGGGCTGCGCGGCCCATTCAAACCTCTGCGCATGTGTTTTTTTGCATTGGGAAGACGAGGCCGCCCGGGACCTCGAGGCAGCTACACGGCTGAAAGGGGAACGTTGCCAGTGAGCCCAGTTCTAAACTGGGCTGCGGGCGGGACGGGGTTGGGGGCAGCGGGGGGTGGTTCCCGTTCTGGAGGTTTTCTGCCTGCAAAAGTTCATCACACCTTGAGTATTGTGTGCCTTAACTGAGGAAGGATGTTCTTTCAATGGAGGGAGTGCAGCGAAGATTCACCAGACTGATACCTGGCAGGAATGACGTATGAGGAGAGATTGGGTCGATTGGGCTTATACTCGCTGGAGTTTAGAAGAATGAAAGGGGATCTCATTGAAACTTATAAAATTCTAACAGGACTAGACAGACTAGATGCAGGAAGGATGGGCAGACACGGTGGCATAGTGGTTAGCACTGTTGCCTCACAGCACCAGGGACCCGGGTTCGAATCCGGCCTCGGGTGACTGTCTGTGTGGAGTTTGCACATTCTCCCCGTGTTTGCGTGGGTTTCCTCCGGGTGCTCCGGTTTCCTCCCACAGTCCAAAGATGTGCGGGTTAGGTTGATTGGCTATGATAAATTGACCCTTAGTGTTAGGGGGGATTAAATACGTGGGGTTATGGGGATAGGGTGGGATATGTGTTGGTGTTGGTGTAGGGGTTATGGGGATTGGGTGGGACATGTGTCGGTGCAGGCTCGATGGGCTGAAATGGCCTCTATCTGCACTGTGGGGTTTCTGTGATGTTCCCGATGGCGGGGGAGTCCAGAACCAGGGGTCACAGTCTAAAGATAAGGGGTAAGCCATTTAGGACTGAGATGAGGAATTTCTTCACCCAGAGAGTGGTGAACCTGTGGAATTCTCTACCACAGAAGGCAGTTGAGGCCAAGTCATTAAATATATTCAAGAAGGAGTTAGATATATTTCTTAAGGCTAAAGGGATATGGGGAGAAAGCAGGGACAGGGTACTGAATTTGGATGATCAGCCATGATCTCATTGAATGGTGGAGCAGGCTCGAGGGGCTGAATGGCCTGCTACTATTTTCTATGTTTCTATGAACCGTGAACTTTTTAAAGTCGCTGTGGCATGAGCCACAGAAACAAAAGTTGTGGGGGCGGGTGGGTGAGAGAGAATGATTCCGGTTTTTGATCAGCAACTTGTGGTTTGTGTTTCCCGAACTTTGTGGACTTCCCACTCGAAACCCAGAACTGGAGACGGAGGCAGCCCCTCCGGGAGACCGTCCCTGGCTGGTGAAGGGAGATGGAAACTATAAAACCAATTCCAGGCTCATTCTAGCTGGCAAGGAAATCTCCTCCTGCGATGGGGGACCAATAGCTCCGTTTGTGTTTTAAAATGGCACCCGTGAATCATCTAATGGCCTCTGCCGCTGATGTTCTTAGCGTGCAGCTCTGGCGGCTGCTGCTGACAGCTGGGGAAGGGTGCTGGAGACTTCAGAGTTTCCCATTGAGCCAGAATTGTATTTGTATACTCCAGCTGGTGGTATAAATTGATCCAGAAAAGCCTGTGGGTGGGCCTGCCCAGTCTTAAAAATGCTCACAATCTGGAAACTCCGGTTTGAAGTGCAGTGCAGCCGAGCCAATGTTCACGCTGTCATTAAACACGTCAACAAGGGGCCCCTTTTAAGGTGAGTTTCTATTTAACTGGTTGGGGTGGGGCAAGGGGGGAGGAGGAGAATCGAATGCAATCTAGCCCTCCGCAAAGCTTGGACTCTGCTGGACAGCAAAGAAAGACTTGCATTTATACAGCGCCTTTCATGACCATCGGACGTCTCAAAGCGCTTTACCGTCAATGAAGTACTTTTGGAGTGTAGTTACTGTTCTAATGTGGCAGCCAATTTGCGCACAGCAAGGTCCCACTATTAGCAATGTGATAATGACTAGATCATCTGTTTTTGTTATGCTGGTTGAGCAGACTGTTTAACGTCTCATCTGAAAGACGGCACTGCCGCCAGTGCAGCACTCCCTCAGCACTGCCGCCAGTGCAGCACTCCCTCAGCACTGCACTGGCGTGTCAGCCTAGCTTTATGTGCTCAAGTCCCTGGAGTGGGACTTGAACCCACAACCTTCTGACTCAGAGGCGAGTGTGCTCCCCACTGAGCCACAGCTGGTCCCCAGAGTAAGGAGGCAGGATGTCAACTACGGCTCCTCTTCTCGATTGACTTCCCCACTCGACAAGAGTATACGTGGACAGAGAATGAGAGCAGTGTGGCGGGGCGGGTGTCACAATCTGCTGACGCTACAAGCTCACACATTGGACTTCGAGTGCAGATGAGATTTACCAAAATGGTACTGAGGGGGAATGAGGGAATTTTGTTGCGTGCAGAAGCTGGGATTCTCCCTAGAGCAGAGAAGGTTGAGGGGAGATTTAATAGAGGTGTTCAAAATCATGAAGGGTTTTGATAGAGTAAGGAGAAACTTTCCCCTGGCAGGAGGGTCAGTAACCAGAGGGGACAGATTTAAGGTAATTGGCAAAAAAGCCAGGGTGGTTTTTTTTTTTACAGTTATGATCTGGAATGCACTGCCTAATAGGGTGGTGGAAGCAGATTTGCTAGTAACTTTCAAAAAGGGAATTGGATAAATACTGAAAAAGGAAAGTTTTGCAGGGTTATAGGAAAGAGCAGGGGGTAGTGGGACGAATTGGACAGCTCTTTCAAAGAGCTGGCATGATGGGCCAAATGGCGTCGTCCTGTGCTGTCTGATTCTATAAGGACTGCTGCGACCTGGTAAGAGTTAATAGGGTGAGCTCAGCGCTCTTAAATTGGCATGGGGGTTCCTCGTTGACGCTGTGCCCCTGTATTTTGCTGATAGACTTGAAATGCGGTTGATCAGCTCTGGGTTAGATTTCACTGGAAGGAGTGAATCTCCTGAAACACACCCAGCCCGTCCCTTTCCATCTCTGAGACACCCCTCCCCGAACGAGAATGGGAACTTCAATCGAGAGTGTCACTGTCTCCAGCGAGCGACTACTGAAATTCATTGAAATCACAGCTGCCTGAATGAGCAGATTTGTGTGGCTGTCTATTGGGAAACCGCAACACTTCCTTGTGCCTTTTGTCGGGATTCTATCTCCCGATTCAGTTAGTGGCCGTATCCTAACTCGCACCACGTCCCGTTCACCCATCACCCCCTCTGCTCACTGGCTCCTGGTCCGGCACCGCCTCGATTTTACAATTCTCATCCTCGTCTTTAAATCCCTCCATGGCCTCGCGCCCCCCTTCCCGATCTCTGTAATCTCTTCCAATCCTCCCGAGATCTCTGCGTTCCTCCAACCCTGGCCTCTTATGCATCCCCCACCATTGCCAGCTGAACAGTTCGCTGTAACAAGCATCTGTGATATGTAATCATTTTAATCTAAATTGCGGCCTCGGGCATGTGATACCGGGTGTGGAAGGAAGCAGACATTTACCACCGCTTACACACAACTCGCGCAAGCTTGACAACTTAAAATGAATAATTTTATTCTAATACACAATCATTTGGTTAATATACCTGCAGTGGGGATTATGTTCACATCAAGATTTCGAATAATGTACGCCGGAATCGGTTACAGCCCAGGTCTGGTGAACAGATCAGTGAATTCCAAATGGGTGGAATAACTCCTATGGCACATCCCACCGTGTGGTCAATGCCACACCATATACCCCCCACCACCCCCAGGCATGTTTGGCTGCAGGTAGTTCAGGATCTCTCTTGTAGTGATGAGGGCAGGGGGCGGTGTCCGTGTAACCAGTGTCCGAACCACGATCCCCTTTTTAACTGCAATTTAGCATTTGGGGTGGTCAGGCACTGGGGACTGGGATCATGGTGAGATACATAAGTCTTATCGAAGACAGTTTGTTTGCTTTAATAAAAACTGAATTTTTTTATTTTGTGCTCCAACTAAGAATGGTGGGAAATGGAACACTTTCCATTTCAGGCACCCAGCGGCGGCATAACGCACATCAGCGCAGGTAGAGCAAAAGAAAGACTTGCATTTCTATAAAGCATCTTTCACCACCTCAGGGCGTCCCAAAGCGCTTTACAGCCAGAGACATACTTTTTGAAGTGTAGTCACTGTTGTAATGTAGGCAACGCGGCAGCCAATTTGCGCACAGCAAGCTCTCACAAACAGCAATGTGATGATGACCAAATAATCTGTTTTCAGTAATGGTTGAGGGCTAAATATTGGCCCAGGACACCGGGGAGAACTCCCCTGCTCTTCTTCCAATAGTGGCCGTGGGATCGTTTATATTCACCCAAGAGGGCAGATGGGGCCTGGGTTTAACGTCTCATCTGAAAGACAGCACCTCTGACAATGCAGCATTCCCTCAGCACTGCACTGGAGCGTCGACCCAGATTTTTCTGCCCAACTCTGGATGTGGGACTTATACCCACAACCTTCTGACTCGGAGGAGAGAGCGGGAGCCACGGCGGACACGAAAGCATAAACAGAATGCAGTGCAAAGCTCGCTGCTCCCTCCATTTCCCACACCAATCAGTTGTTAGACGGTGCCAAGTCGGGGTTAGTTTTGTACTGTGGGCCCACTTCCAGTCGGCCAACCTCATTGCACGCGCAACCAGCGGACTTCCATCCCATCAGGCCGGGCTTGATTGCACCCCAGGCCCCAGAGATGGGAGGGCAGTGTCTGACCCACTTCTTTGAAAGCATAACCTGTAATCATTAGCCCTGGGCATTTTTTTTTGCAGGATTAAAAATAACACTCCTGCCCTTCTTCGGCGCACACAGTCCGACTCAGCACTGTAGCAGGAGTTACACAGACGATGAGAGCTCATTCAACCACAGCACTAGCGTATCCCCAGATTATTGCAGGGGTTGTGGCCTCCATTACTCTCCAGTTGCAGTGAAGCAAAGGGTAGTGCAAACTGGCCAACGCCTTTGAGGCAAAGCACCCGTCACAGGAAGGTTTGAACAGACAAGTGATGTGTTGGAGAAAGCGGTTTGTTCACCTATTGATGCAAATCTGGTGTTCTTGGGCAACAATTCACGCTACATGTCCCGTCATGGGATTTCTCACACCCTTGGCGCGCCAGTCGTCCTACTGATTGATCGGAACCATAACTCACTTCTCCCTTCTCTCCACCCCCACCCCCTTAATACTGCCCCCACCACATTTGCAACCAATTCAGATTCAGGAGCTTTGGCACAGATGGAGTGGAGAATGATGCATCTCGAAAACCTTGACCAGATGAGGGAATCCACCAAAACCTAGGTTCAACTCGCGACTGCCCCCCCCTCCAGATCGGAGGTTAGATCACGGGCTGTTAAACCCTTGTATTTACACTGACCAACGTTTCAAAAGAATCTGAAATCAGACAGTGGCACTAAGCAGCCATTATGCACGCACACACAGTTTGGCGTAGGCTAGACAAGGTAGTAACTGGCACTTATTTCCCAGTTGGGCGGTTAATTAAGGCTCGAGCCACGGGCACCCATCTTTATCAGTAGTTCTGGACGCTTTGGCCGAGATAGGCAGATGCTGGCGCACACACAGACAAATATATACACGCACACTCATTCACACTACCATGCTTCCAGCTCGTCACGCGCACCGGCAGAGGCCCCCCCACCACACCCCGAACGGTTTCACGGTTGGGGTCCAGACGGGATCAAGCGATCAGCCTCGGACGTGCGGCCGGACGGGGTCGCTCCCCCCGACACGGCCGTGCTCCACTCGGGGTCGGCGCTGGAAAGCAGCTTGAAATCGTCGCCCCGCTTCCGCTGCACGATCAGGAGAGACAGCAGCATGATCCAGAAAAAGAAGTTCACCCAAGTCGAGGTCTGCGGGAAGACGACAGAATTTCAGATCATCGGCAAATAGGAGGGGGGGGGGGGGTGGGCAGGGAGTATATATATATATTTTTTTTTTTTTTTTTTTTGCAGGCCACCAACTGCCTTCACATGGAAGAAACCGCGCATGCGGAGAATTTTGAACGGGTCGCGCACCCAAAAACAAATTAAGGGGAACAATGCTCCTCCTTATGCTCCCTTATTGGCACTGGATTTTTTTGCCTGTCCGCAGGAGATTACACAGCTACGGGGGTGGGAGAGAGTGGTAGGAAATGTTCAATTACGATGCTCCGGCCATCAGTTCCCTCTGTTCGTATCCGGCACACGCTGCCTGAAAGGGCGGTAGAAGCAGATTCAATAGTAACTTTCAAAAGGGGAATTGGATTAAACACTTGAAAAGGAGAAATTGGCAGGGCTATTGGGGAAAGAGCAAGGGGGGAGTGGAACTAATTGCAGAGCTCTTTCAAAGAGCCGGCACAGGCACGATGGGCCGAATGGCCTCCTTCTGCGCTGTATGATTCTATGAAGTTCGGACCTCCCGGGAAATGCAGGCTTCAGCCCCAGAGGGAGCTGGAAAGCTCACCTACGCACGTAAAGATCAGCACTCCCGTCGCACTTTAATGTGTCGCACGCGGACCTTACTGGGTTAAATAATCATTCACAAAAAACAGCCGCCCACAATCGAGCATCCGAGAAAGCTATCGTGGCCTGCTGATCGAGGGAACTCGCCCGCTTTCTCTAATCAGCAAACCACAACTTAAAAAGGATCTTCGAAAGCTGGTCATTTCCTGCCCACCTCCATAACCCAGCCTCGTGCCAAGGATTTTACAAGCAGCCGCCAGTCTAAGGAAGCAGCTGCAATTAGCCTCTAACTGACGCAAGGGAGGACATGTATGCAGCACGTTCCCCGGTGGGGGGTTGGAGTTCGCCAGGGGTCTACTTTGCGCCGGTGATACCTTGCAGCCTTAAAAAGGTACAGGCCAAGCCCCATCGAAGCAGCTCTCCTCTAGGCAGTCCCTTTAGGAAAGAATTACACAGAATTGTACAGCAAGAAACAGGTCCGTGCCGGCGTTTATGCTCCACACGAGCCTCTGCCCACCCCTCTTCATCTCACCCCATCACCATATCCTTCTGTTCCTTTCTCTCTCATGCGCTTATCCAGCTTCCCCTTAAATGCATCTGTGCTACGCGCCTCAACCACTCCCTGTGATTAGCGAGTTCCACATTCTCACCGCTCTCTGGGTAAAGGGTCATGGTGATGTAAATGCTCCTTTGTACAACACGCGGACCATTCGAGAACACGGTACACGCTCTAACTGAGCGTGAGCAGCTCCTCGGGAGATCGACAGGACGGTTACACGCGCCCGGCCCAGCCAGTAACAGAATAGCCCGTCGCCAACCATTTCATCTGGGATATATTTTACCCCTCTCCTCGCCCCCCGCCATCAGGAGGAGGAGCCAATTTCTGGTGACGGTGGGGTGGAAATTCCATTCCACGGGAGCTGGTTGTACTCTGGTATTTCACCCAAGCGCCCATTCCTTTGTGCTATTCGACTGGGAGCTGAACCCAATCCTGCCTTGCCTGATAATGCAACAGGGCTCACTGGAGAGAGGCAATAGGTGCTGCAAATCCAGGCTGATTTTTCCCCACCGCCCTCTAACCCAGGGGCACAGAGATCAGCTGTAGGCACTCCTTCCACGTCCACCAGCTAACCCAGCACAGACAGGATGTCGAACTCGGGACTTCCCTGGGTTGCATATTTACCCACTGGGTCACTTTTAACTAAATAGAATCACAAACAACAACTTGTATTTATATAGCGCCTTTAACGTAGTAAACCGTCCCAGGGCGCTTCACAGGAGTGATTATCAAACAAAAAAATTTGACACCGAGCCACATAAGGAGATATTAGGGCAGGTGACCAAAAGTTTGGTCAAAGAGGTCGGTTTTAAGAAGCGTTTTAAGAAAAGAGAGACAGAGAGGTTTAGGGAGGGAATTCCAGAGCTTAGGGCCCAGGCAGCTGAAGGCACGGTGGAGCGATGGAAATTGGGGGATGCGCAAGAGGCCAGAATTGGAGGAGCGCCGAGATCTCGGAGGGTTGTAGGGGTGGAGGAGGTCACAGAGATAGGGAGGGGGGCGAGGGCCACGGAGGGATTTGAAGACGAGGATGAGAATGTTAAAATCAAGGCGTTGCTGGACCGGGTGCCAATATAGGTCAGCGAGCACGGGCTGGCGGGGGGTGAGCGGGACTTGGTGCGAGTTAGGACACGGGGGCGGCAGAGTTTTGGATGAGCTGAAATTCACGAAGGGTGGAATGTGGGGAGGCCGGCCAGGAAAAAAAAAATCAGTCAAACATCGAAGACAGCTTAACACAGGTGACTCATTATTAGCAGGGATAGTTTACGGTAAAGTGGTAACGAGAGTTATTCTCACCTCAGCGCTGGTGAAGTTTTGGTAGAATTTGGAGCCATTGTACGGGGAGGTCCAGTTCTTTTTCTCAGCATCTCGGCAGCTAAAAAAACAGAAATAATTCAAGCGTGGCGAGACTTGGAACCTCACGCACCGAGCTGGACCATCGTCCCAGGTACGTTCCGTAGCCCCAACCCCATTCCCTTGTCACTAGCTCCATCCCCCTCCCCACACACTCCGTTTGTTCAGGCCAGGCAATGCAATAAGTTCACTGTCGTCGGGCTGAGATTCCGATCCGCATCTTACCCAACACCAAGAACCCGTCGTTCCCACCACCTCACTCACCCACCTGGTTACCTCGCACCCCCCCCCCCCACCCCCATCCCCGCTTCCCTTACCTCGAGAGTCGACATATCCAAATTCTCCATGGTCCTGCTGATCGAATCGCGTCCCGCACCGTGTCCCGTTCGCGACGACCGCCGCCGGCTCCCCGTCCCCCAACACATTGAATTTGTACTCCACATCCACAGGTCCTTCCATTGGCCTCATCCCCACCTCCCTCTGTTTGCCTTAGGGGGTCAGCCCTGGCTCAGTGGGTAGCACTCTTGCCATTCGCTGACCAGAAACTTAACTGGACCAGCCACATAAATCCTGTGGCAACAAGAGCAGGTCAGAGGCTGGGTATTCTGCGGCGAGTGTCTCACCTCCTGACTCCCCAAAACCTTTCCACCATCTACAAGGCACAAGTCAGGAGCGTGATGGAATACTCTCCACTTGCCTGGGTGAGTGCAGCTCCAACAACACTCAAGAAGCTCGACACCATCCAGGACAAAGCAGCCCGCTTGATCGGCACCCCATCCACCACCTTAAACATTCACTCCCTCTACCACCGGCGCACCGTGGCTGCAGTGTGTACCATCTACAAGATGCACTGCAGCAACTCGCCAAGGCTTCTTCGGCAGCACCTCCCAAACCCGCGACCTCTTCCACCTAGGACAAGGGCAGCAGGCGCACGGGAACACCACCACCTCCAAGTTCCCCTCCAAATCATACACCATCCTGACTTGGAAGTATATCGGCCATTCCTTCATCGTCGCTGGGTCAAAATCCTGGAACTCCCTCCCTAACAGCACTGTGGGAGCACCTTCACCACACGGACTGCAGTGGTTCAAGAAGGCGGCTCACCACCACCTTCTCGAGGGCAACTAGGGATGGGCACTAAATGCTGGCCTTGCCAGTGACACCCACATCCCATAAACGAATTAAAAAAAACTCCTCCAACTCTACTTGTGCATCTCTCCCCACCCCCGAGCATTGGTGGCAGAGCCATCTCAGCCCAACTCTCTAGCACTCCCTCCCCAACCCCTCCGCCCACCCCAGCCCTTAAAACCCGTCAATTCAACCAACCTTTTGGTCACCTCGCCCAACCCTCCTCACTACCACTCAATCCATTTGCCCTGCTCAAGGTGCTGTGTGTGCGAACCCATGTCAGAAAACAAAGCAAAACCCCTTCCACCCCCCCCCCCCCGCCCCCCAAATTCTGGTTCTCACCTCTTGATCTCAGGATCCAGGAGGATGGACTGACAGAACGTGTTGAGCCCAACTCGTAAGAGACATCCAGAAACCAGCAGGAGGAACAGGTAGATGCTGGACATCACGAGGCAGGCTGTTAGCCATCGCAGGCCCCTGCACATCCAAAACAGAACAAGGTCTCAAAACAAAGTCTCAATACATAGAAGATAGGAGCAGGAGTCAGCCATTCGGCCCCTCGAGCCAGCTCCGCCATTTAATGAGATCATGGCTGATCATCCAAATTCAGTACCCTGTCCTTACAACGCACATCTTAAGATACATGACTTGGGGACACGGGTACAAGGTTTAATCTGCCTCGCTTTAGCCGAGCTCGCTGCTGCACCCCAGTTCGTCTGCATTCAATTTGTATTTATACAGCGTCTTTAACGTAGTAAAACGTCCCAGGGCGCTTCACTGGAGCGATTATCAAACAGAATTCGACCCCGAGCCACATCAGGAGATACTAGGACAGGTGACCAAAAGCTTGGTCAAAGAGGGAGGTTTTAAGGAGCGTCTTAACCAACTCCCAAGTTGCCCAACCTCCCACCGGGCCAGCATTGGGAGCGAGGCCCACAGGACGGTACAACGTCCGCAGGCTCGAGATCATTGTCTATTTGTTCACGGGATGTGGGCGACACAGACAGGGCAGCGATAACTGCCCATTCCTAGTTGCTCCGAGGTGGTTACTAGACCACTTTGAGGGCATTGGGAGTCAACCACATTCGCGTCACGTGTCAGCCCAGACTGGGCAAGGGCAGCAGGTTCCCTTCCCTGAAGGACATCAGTGAACCAGTTCATTGAGTTTTTAAAATCGGCAGTTTTCAATTCCGCCCCTCCTCCTCCTGCCTCCCCCCGCCATCAGCCCACAGACTCCCAGATTTATTCAATTCAGTTTCACGCCATGCCCGAGTGAGATTTGAAACTCCCAGCCTCTGGATTGCTCATCTAGTCCTATAACCGCTAAACAACTTGTATTTATATAGCGCCTTTAACATAGTAAATCGTCCCAAGGTTCTTCACAGGAGTGATTATCAAACAAAATTTGACACCGAGCCACATGAGGAGATATTAGGACAGGTGACCAAAAGCTTGGTCAAAGAGGTCAGTTTTAAGGAGGGTCTTAAAAGGAGAGAGAGGTGGAGAGGTTTAGGGAGGGAATTCCAGAGCTTAGGGCCCAGGCAGCTGAAGGCACAGCCGCCAATGGTGGAGCGATGGAAATCAGGGGATGCGCAAGAGGCCGGAATTGGAGGAGCGCAGAGATTTGGGAGGGTTGTGGGGCTGGAGGAGATTACAGAGATAGGGACTCTCAGTACCTTGTACCCAGTCCCCAGGGAAGAAAACTGAATATCAACGGGCTGTTCAAACATGGAGGCCCCACCTTGCCCTCACTCAACATCCACCTCCCAGCAGGAATCACTAGAGATTCCCATCGCCATCCCCATCCCAGGGCACCTTTCCAACACCCCGGCCCAGATCAGCTTACTCACACACACACCAGAAGTGGGACCTCCCTGGTCTGTGCGGCCCAGTACCACACGGGACACCGTAACAACTCCCGGAGCCACAGGAAGACTTCCCCTTCATTCTTGACACAGACTGAAAGCTTTGCCAAGACACACATACAAAAAAACTTCTCTCTTGGGGGTCAATGAGCTTTTAAAATCATTTAAGGCGAGAGCGTTTACAGGTCACAGACAGGACTCGAAAGCCGGCACAGAGGAGACATTCCACCACCAGAGGCAGCGCAGAGAGGAGCCACAAGGCTGGTCCCCAGTGTCGGGGTCGGAGTTCGGAGGAAACGGCGGAGAGACTGGAGCTTTTCAGCCCGAGAAGGGGGGCGACTGAGGGGTGGTCTTCCAGATAGTTGAGGAAATGGAAGAGAGAAGAGTACCCTCTCCTTAGGTACTGTCCCCCTCCCCTTCAAATCTGCCACGATCACGCCCCTGCTCAAAATAACCCGTCCTTGAAGCCCCACCTTTCAAACTATCGCTCCATCCCCAACCTCCCATTCCTCTCCAGAGTCCTTGAATGTGTTCTCGCCTCCCAGATCCGTGCCCATCTTTCCCGCAACTCCATGTTTGAATCCCTCCAATCAGGTTTCCGCCCCTCCTCGGCCTTCTCGACCTGTCTGCAGTCTTTGACACGGCTGACCACTCCATCCTTCTCCAACATCTCTCCACCGTCGTCCAGCTGGGTGGGACTGCACTCGCCCGGTTCCAATCTTATCTATCTAATCGTAGCCAGATTATCTCCTGCAACGGCTTCTCTTCCCACATCGTTACCTCTGGTGTCCCCCAAGGATCTATCCTTGGCCCCCTCCAATTTCTCATCTACATGCTGCCCCTCAGCGACATCATCCGAAAACACAGCATCAGTTTCCACATGTACGCTGACTCCCCCCAGCTCTACCTCACCACCTCCTCTCTCGACCCCCTCCAGCGCTTCGGATTTGTCACGCTGCTTGTCCGACATCCAGTCCTGGATGAGCAGAAATTTCCTCCAATTAAATATTGGGAAGACCGAAGCCATTGTCTTTGGTCCCCGCCACAAACTCCGTTCCCTAGCCACCGACTCCATCCCTCTCCCTGGCAACTGTCCGAGACTGAACCACACTGTTTGCAACCTTGGTGTCGTATTTGACCCCGAGCCGAGCTTCCGACCCCACAAAATCTCCATCACCAAGACCGCCTACTTCCACCTCCGTAACATCGCCCATCTCCGCCCCGTGCCTCAGCTCATCCGCTGCTAAAACCCTCATCCACGCCTTTGTTACCTCCAGACTCGACGATTCCAACGCACTCCTGTCCGGCCTCTCACATTCCACCCTACGTAAACTCGAGCTCATCCAAAACTCTGCTGCCCCGTGTCCTAACTCGCACCGAGTCCCGTTCACCCATCACCCCCTGTGCTCACTGCCCCGTGTCCTAACTCGCACCGAGTCCCGTTCACCCATCACCCCCTGTGCTCACTGCCCCGTGTCCTAACTCGCACCGAGTCCCGTTCACCCATCACCCCCTGTGCTCACTGCCCCGTGTCCTAACTCGCACCGAGTCCCGTTCACCCATCACCCCCTGTGCTCGCTGCCCCGTGTCCTAACTCGCACCGAGTCCCGTTCACCCATCACCCCCTGTGCTCACTGCCCCGTGTCCTAACTCGCACCGAGTCCCGTTCACCCATCACCCCCTGTGCTCGCTGACCTACACTGGCTCCCGGTCCGGCAACGCCTCGATTTCAAAATTCTCATCCTTGTTTTCAAATCCCTCCATGTCCTCGCCCCCTCCCTATCTCTGTAACCTCCTCCAGCCCCACAACCCCCCCCCCCCCGCCCCGAGATCTCTGCGCTCCTCCAATTCTGGCCTCTTGAGCGTCCCCCGATTTCCATCGCTCCACCATTGGCGGCCGTGCCTTCAGCTGCCTGGGCCGAGCTCTGGAATTCCCTCCCTAAACCTCTCCGCCTCTCTCTCCTCCTTTAAGACGCTCCTTAAAACCGACCTCTTTGGCCAAGCTTTTGGTCACCTGCCCCAATATCTCCTTATATGGCTTGATGTCAAATTTTGTTTGATAATCTCTCCTGTGAAGCAACGCGGAACGTTTTACTACATTAAAGGCGCTATATAAATGCATGTTGTTGTTGTGGTTAGTTATTAAAATAAATCGAGGAGAATTTCCCTGGGTTTCTCCTAATTTTTGTGTCTCTCGCTATGAAATGGTGTGACTGGTTTGGATGGGTGGATGGGGTGAGGGGGTAGGGAGGGGCGTGGACTTGGGGGGGGGGGGGAGGGATTGTTGGGGGCACGGTGTATACAAGGCGTCAGCCGTGGCTCAGTGGGTAGCACTCTCACCTCTGGGTCAGAAGGTTGTGGGTTCAAGTCCCACTACAGAGACTTGAGCACAAAAATTTAGGCTGACACTCCCAGTGCCAGTACTGAGGGAGCGCCGCACTGTCGGCGGGGCGGTGCTGAGGGAGCGCCGCACTGTCGGCGGGGCGGTGCTGAGGGAGCGCCGCACTGTCGGAGGGGCGGTGCTGAGGGAGCGCCGCACTGTCGGCGGGGCGGTGCTGAGGGAGCGCCGCACTGTCGGCGGGGCGGTGCTGAGGGAGCGCCGCACTGTCGGCGGGGCGGTGCTGAGGGAGCACCGCACTGTCGGAGGGGCGGTGCTGAGGGAGCGCCGCACTGTCGGAGGGGCGGTGCTGAGGGAGCGCCGCACTGCCGGAGGGGCGGTGCTGAGGGAGCGCCGCACTGTCGGAGGGGCGGTGCTGAGGGAGCGCCGCACTGTCGGAGGGGCGGTGCTGAGGGAGCGCCGCACTGTCGGAGGGGCGGTGCTGAGGGAGCGCCGCACTGTCGGAGGGGCGGTACTGAGGGAGCGCCGCACTTTATCAAATTATTTCTATTCATTCTTGAACCGCTGCAGTCCGTGTGGTGAAGGTGCTCCCACAGTGCTGTTAGGGAGTGAGCTCCAGGATTTTGACCCAGTGACGATGAAGGATCGGCCGATATATTTCCAAGTCGGGATGGTGTGTGACTTGGAGGTGGTGGTGTTCCCATGCGCCTGCTGCCCTTGTCCTTCTAGGTGGAAGAGGTTGTGGGTTTGGGAGGTGCTGCCGAAGAAGCCTTGGCGAGTTGCTGCAGTGCATCTTGTAGATGGTACACACAGCGCAAATCCAATTTACTGGGGCTGCAAAGTTGCCGACAGAGGCGGATTTAAATACCGCCACTGTCTAGCACATTTGCCCTGCCATGAACGGCACGTCCCCGGCGGTGTGCGGCCCGCGGTGCGCATGGTGATGCCGACACTCACCGGCTTGCCTCCTCTATGCAGCTGGTGTAGACGTAGTAGAAGACGGTGCAGAAGCAGTAGATGGCGATCACCACGGAAACGGCGTTGACAAAGCCGCAGAGCGAGCTGCTGCCGAAGTGGACGACCTCCAGGGATTTGACGGTGGAGTTCCACTTCGCCGTGCCGTAGAGAATGCACTTGGAGCCAAACTCCCCCTGGAACCGGAGCACACACACACACACCTGAATTCCAGATACCGAGCCTCACGGAAACCCGGACTCCATAGAGGAGCACCCCAAACCCCCCTGAAACCAACACCCAGGGACACAGAGGCCGTCACTCACCCCCGCATCAGCCTGAAACCCAGACCCACCATGACACACCTCCCCTCGCAGACCTGCTTCGCTCATCTGGGACAAACCTTTTCAGCCACTCTGAACTCGAAGTTTAGTCACGTGGCTTTGTGTGTCAGCCATGGCTCAGTGGGTAACCCGCAGAAGGTCGTGGGTTCACGTCCCACTCCAGAGACTCAAGCACAAAAATCCAGGCTGAGACTCCCAGTGCAATACTGGGGGAGCGCCGCACTGTCGGAGGGGAGTTGCTGAGGGAGCGCCGCACTGTCGCAGGGGCGGTACTGAGGGAGCGCCGCACTGTCGCAGGGGCGGTACTGAGGGAGCGCCGCACTGCCGCAGGGGCGGTACTGAGGGAGCGCCGCACTGCCGCAGGGGCGGTACTGAGGGAGCGCCGCACTGCCGCAGGGGCGGTACTGAGGGAGCGCCGCACTGCCGCAGGGGCGGTACTGAGGGAGCGCCGCACTGCCGCAGGGGCGGTACTGAGGGAGTGTCGCAGGGGCGGTACTGAGGGAGCGCCGCACTGTCGCAGGGGCGGTACTGAGGGAGCGCCGCACTGTCGCAGGGGCGGTACTGAGGGAGCGCCGCACTGCCGGTACTGAGGGAGCGCCGCACTGCCGCAGGGGCGGTACTGAGGGAGCGCCGCACTGCCGCAGGGGCGGTACTGAGGGAGCGCCGCACTGCCGCAGGGGCGGTACTGAGGGAGCGCCGCACTGCCGCAGGGGCGGTACTGAGGGAGCGCCGCACTGTCGCAGGGGCCGTCTTTCGGATGAGACGTTAAATCAAGGCCCCGGCTGCCACCTCGGGTGGCCGCTATTTGAAGAGGAGCAGGGGGAGTTCTCCCCGGTGCCAATATTTATCCTTCAACATCACTAAAACAGATGATCCGGTTATTATCACGCTGCTGTTTGTGGGAGCTTGCTGTGCGCAAATTGGCGGCCGCGTTTCCCACATTACAGCAGTGACCACACTTCAGAAAGTACTTCACTGGTTGTAAAGCACATTGGGACGTCCGGAGGTGGTGAAAGGTGCTGTAGAAATGGGAGTTCTTGCATTAGGGCCCCCGAGTGTTCTCCAGTAAGTATACAGAGGAAAAAAATGTCAAATCGTGTGTGTGTGTGTGTGTGTGTGTGTGTGTGTGTGTGTGTGTGTGTGTGTGTGAGAGAGAGAGAGGGGGGGGCAGGACAGTCCATCTGCAAAAGACTGGAGTCACGGGCTCCATGAACTATCGGCCCCCCTTTTCCCTCGAGAATCCCATGCCCTCTCAGGGAAGGCGGTCTGCCTCTTTCACAACTTACGGAATAGGAAGGGATTCTCCCCCTCCTTACTGGCTGGGCTGCCTCGGCCCGCAACCCCAACCTTGTTTTGAAGGCCACACCACAGTGTGATGGGAGATGGATCTGGCCCTGTGATATCCCCCTTGCCCCGCACGCAATGCACCCCTTCATTCCAATCACGCTGTGAGGCCAGGCACTGCCGCACAGGAAAAGGCAAGAAATTGGCTCCACTTCAACAGGGGCCTTTTCACTCGCTGTACAGAGGAAGCGCAAAAAAAAACACAACAGGACCGACTCCCAAGTTACCCAACCTCCCACAGCCGGGCTGGCATTGGGACCGAGTGCCCACAGGAACCCGGATCAGTTAGTCTGCCACGGATTCCCAAGTGCAATGCAAGAGATTGTGACGCGTGTTTGAATATATACTAACCGACGGTATAATTTCCACATGCTCAAGATCATTGTCTCTCCAAGTTTGCAGATGACACAAAGCTGGGTGGGCATGTGTTGTGAGGAGGATGCTGAGAAACTACAGGATGATTTGGACAGGTTGGGTGATTGGGCAGAAGCATGGCAGATGCAATATAACGTGAATAAATGCGAGGTTATCCACTTTGGTGTCAAAAACAGGAAGGCAGATTATTATCTGAACGGCAATAGATTGGGAAAAGGGGAAGTGCAACGAGACCTGGGTGTCCTTGTGCACCAGTCGCTGAAGGTAAGCATGCAGGTGGTTAAGAAGGCAAATGGTATGTTGGCCTTCGTAGCGAGAGGGTTTGAGTACAGGAACAAGGATGTCATGTTGCAGTTGTACAGGGCCTTGGTGAGACCACACCTTGAGTATTGTGTGCAGTTTTCACAGAATCACAGAAACCCCACAGTGCAGATAGAGGCCATTTCGGCCCATCGAGCCTGCACCGACACATATCCCACCCGATCCCTGTAACCCCTACACCAACACATACCCACCCTATCCCCGTAACCCCACATATTTAATCCCCCTAACACTAAGGGTCAATTTATCATAGCCAATCAACCTAACCCGCACATCTTTGGTCGCCTTATCTGAGGAAGGCGTTCTTGCCATGGAGGGAGTGCAGCGAAGATTCACCAGGCTGATACCTGGGATGGCAGGAATGACATATGAGGAGAGATTGGGCTTATACTCGCTGGAGTTTAGAAGAATGAGAGGGGATCTCATTGAAACTTATAAAATTCTAACAGGACTGGACAGACTGGATGCAGGAAGGATGTTCCCGATGGCCGGGGAGTCCAGAACCAGGGGTCACAGTCTAAAGATAAGGGGTAGGCCATTTAGGACAGAGATGAGGAAGAATTTCTTCACCCAGAGAGTGGTGAACCTGCGGAATTCTCTACCACAGAAGGCAGTGGAGGCCAGTTCATTAAATATATTCAGGAAGGAGTTAGATATATTTCTTAAGGCTAAAGGGATCAAGGGATATGGGGAGAAAGCAGGGACAGGGTACTAAATTTGGATGATCAGCCATGATCTCATTGAATGGCGGAGCAGGCTTGAGGGGCCGAATGGCCTACTCCTATCTTCTATGTTTCTATGTCTATTTGTTCAGGGGATGTGGTCGACACAGACAGGGCAGCGATAACTGCCCATTCCTAGTTGCTCTGAGGTGGTTACTAGACCACTTTGAGGGCATTGGGAGTCATCCACATTAGTGTCACATGTCGCCCTAGACTGGGTGAGGGCAGCAGGTTCCCTTCCCTGAAGGACATCAGTGAACCAGTTCGTTGAGTTTTTAAATCCGGCAGTTTTCACAGGTCAATTTCGCCCCTCTTCCCAACCGCTACATAACAACAACTTGTATTTATACAGCGTCTTTAACATAGTAAGACGTTCCCAAGGCACTTTACAGAAGCATTGCAGACAAAAATTTTGACCCCGAGCCACATAAGGAGATATTAGGAACAGGCAACCAAAAGACCAGGCAGGAGAGCATTGGAATAATCGAGTCTGGGTGTTGCTCGCTTCAATCCCGTCTAGCCGAGCACGATGTGATCATCGACATCTCCAGCGGTGGCTGGAGATCAGGAGCAGGGGCCCTGGCCGATTTCCCTCTCTGACCTGGGAGTTGCTGAGGAGATCTGTAGCAAGGGGCCTCCGTGCCAGCACCTTCAGGGCTAATTCAGGATGCTGGGCGACAGCTTTCGCAGTCGAACTTAGCCCTGCCCTTGGAGGCTTCTGCACTCCCAGCGTTGATCAACAGAGGATGATCAGTGGTGGGAAACATTGTGTCTTACCTGCCCGGGGACACAGAGCCTCACTATCCTCAAGAGAAGTGCATTGCCCCCACCTCCTCCCCCCCCCTCCCAAATACAATTTTCTCCCTTCTTTACCGTGCTAAAATTCCACAGGTGCCAGTCACTCTATGGGCACCTTGCCCAACACTCATAGGTGAACCTTCACAAAAGTGTCAGCTGTGGCTCAGTGGGTAGCACTCTCGCCTCTGAGTCAGAAGGTTGTAGGTTCGAGTCCCACTCCAGAGTCTTGAGCACATAATTCAAGCTAACACTCCTAGTGCTGAGGGAGCGCCGCACTGTCGGAGGGGCGGTACCGAGGGAGCGCCGCACTGTCGGAGGGGCGGTACCGAGGGAGCGCCGCACTGTCGGAGGGGCGGTACCGAGGGAGCGCCGCACTGTCGGAGGGGCGGTACCGAGGGAGCGCCGCACTGTCGGAGGGGCGGTACCGAGGGAGCGCCGCACTGTCGGAGGGGCGGTACCGAGGGAGCGCCGCACTGTCGGAGGGGCGGTACCGAGGGAGCGCCGCACTGTCGGAGGGGCGGTACCGAGGGAGCGCCGCACTGTCGGAGCAGAGGGGCGGTACCGAGGGAGCGCCGCACTGTCGGAGCAGAGGGGCGGTACCGAGGGAGCACCGCACTGTCGGAGGGGCAGCGCCGAGGGAGCGCCGCACTGTCGGAGGGGCAGCACTGAGGGAGTGCCGCACTGTCGGAGGTGCCGTTTTTCAGATGAGACGTTAAACCGAGGCCCCATCCGCTCTCTCAGGTGGACATAAAAGATCCCACAGCCACTACTGGAAGAAGAGCAGGGGAGCTCTCTCCGGTGTCCTGGGGCCAATATTTATCCCTCAATCAACATCACTAAAACAGATGATCTGGTCATTATCACATTGCTGTTTGAGAGCTTGCTGTGCGCAAATTGGTCACCGCGTTTCCCACATTACAACAGTGACCACACTTCAAAAGTACTTCATTGGCTGTAAAGCGCTTTGGGACGTCCTGAGGTGGTGAAAGGCACCATATAAATGTAATCCTTTCTTTAGCAGCATCAGTGGACTATTCAACTGTGATGGGCATCCCTGACCAGACACATCCTGCCTTCAAATCAACAGCCACACACACGTGCACTTGTCAGCACATGAGGCGAGCAGTCAGGAGCAGGAACTCTGGGGGCAACCGAGCCCCCCCCACCCCGCCAGACGGGCTGAGTTCAGGTGACTCAAAGGAGGACACAAATAACCTCCCAGAGATGTCGGGGATCATAGGGTCTAATGAGAGAGGAACTGAAAGAAATCAGTATTTGTAGGGAAATGGTGTTAGGGAAATTGACAGGATTGAAGGCCGATAAATCCCCAGGGCCTGATAATCTACATCCTAGGGTACTTAAGGAAGTGGCCCTAGAAATAGTAGATGCATTGCTGGTCATCTTCCAAAATTCAATAGACTCTGGAACAGTACCCATGGATTGGAGGGTAGCTAATGTAACCCCACTATTTAAAAAAGGTGGTAGAGAAAATGGGGAATTATAGACCGGTAAGCCTGACATCAGTAGTGGGGAAAATGCTAGAGTCCATTATAAAAGATGTAATAGCAGAACACTTGGAAAACAGTGACAGAATCAGACAAAGTCAACATGGATTTACAAAAGGTAAATCGTGCTTGACTAATCTACTGGAATTTTTTGAGGATGTAACTGGTAGAATAGATAAGGGAGAACCAGTGGATGTGGTGTATTTGGACTTTCAGAAGGCTTTCGATAAGGTCCCGCAGAAGAGAATAGCGTGTAAAGTTAAGGCACATGGGATTGGGGGCAAGGTACTGACTTGGATAGAGAACTGGTTGGCAGACAGGAAGCAAAGAGTTGGAATAAACGGGTCTTTTTCCGAGTGGCAGGCAGTAACTAGTGGGGTACCGCAGGGATCGGTCCTAAGACCCCAGCTATTCACAATATATATAAATGATCTAGACGAGGGAACTAGATGTAATATCTCCAAGTTTGCAGACAACACAAAGCTGGGTGGGCGTGTGTGCTGTGAGGAGGATGCCAAGAAACTCCAGTGTGATTTGGACAGGTTGGGTGATTGGGCAGAAGCATGGCAGGTGCAGTATAATGTGGATAAATGTGAGGTTATCCACTTTGGTGGCAAAAACAGGAAGGCAGATTATTATCTGAACAGCAGTAGATTGGGAGAAGGGGAAGTGCAATGAGACCTGGGTGTCCTTGTGCACCAGTCGCTGAAGGTGAGCATGCAGGTGCAGCAGGCGGTTAAGAAGGCAAATGGTATGTTGGCCTTCGTAGCGAGAGGGTTCGAGTACAAGAACAAGGATGTCTCGCTGCAGTTGTACAGGGCCTTGGTGAGACCACACCTTGAGTATTGCGTGCAGTTTTGGTCGCCTTATCTGAGGAAGGATGTTCTTGCCATGGAGGGAGTGCAGCGAAGATTCACCAGGCTGATTCCTGGGATGGCAGGAATGATGTATGAGGAGAGATTGGGTCGATTGGGCTTATACTCGCTGGAGTTTAGAAGAATGAGAGGGGATCTCATTGCAACTTATAAAATTCTAACAGGACTGGACACAGGAAGGATGTTCCCGATGGCCGGGGAGTCCAGAACCAGGGGTCACAGTCTAAGGATAAGGGGTAAGCCATTTAAGACAGAGATGAGGAGGAATTTCTTCACCCAGAGAGTGGTGAACTTGTGGAATTCTCTACCACAGAAGGCAGTTGAGGCCAGTTCATTAAATATATTCAAGAAGGAGTTGGATATATTTCTTAAGGCTAAAGGGATCAAGGGATATGGGGAGAAGGCAGGGACAGGGTACTGAGTTTGGATGATCAGCCATGATCTCATTGAATGGCGGAGCAGGCTCAAGGGGCCGAATGGCCTACTGCTCCTATCTTCTATGTTTCTATGATTCGGTTGCAGACCAGACCCTGGAACCTATGGACTGTGTGGCTCTTTAACCAGCCGAGGTGAGGGCACCCTTGAACTATATACATTTTAAAAACGGTGTTTACAGACAACAAGACCAAAAAAAATTAACCCTCAGTAGTCCAAGTGATCAGAGTACTTCACAGAACATCTCAGCATCTCCACCCAACCAACCTTCACTGGGATCATCTCTCTGGCCCAGAGGAGGGGTGAGGGTCGATTGTGAAATTGACAGTTTGTCACCACCATGTGTTAGTTACAAATCCAAAATCAGGGAAGTTATTTTTATGGAAACTTTTGTCCCTCAAAATGTCTCTGAACTTTTTCAGTTGATCATTTGTTTTATTATTCCCCCCTCCCACTCTCCCCTCTGCTTTATGACAACTGCTCCCTGAACTTAAGAAACGGACCAAATTTCAACTTTTACAACTTAGTATCCAGTTCGTCTGAAGTTACTTGTCCCGGTTAGAAAGTAAAAGAAAATCAGAAAATGTTCCAATTAATATATATATATGCAACCATACTTCGTTTTTAAAAAAAATCATAAAATTTTCTAGAAAATGTTCTTTTATATATATATATATATATATATTATATATTTTAAAAAAGCAACCATACTTCGTTTTTAAAAAAAATCATAAACTTTTCTAGAAAATGTTCTTTTTTTTGTTGCCAAAGTCCAGGTTAATATTTAGTGAGAAAGAGGATTCCAAATTTGGGATCGGGCTCCTTTTTTCCCCCCCTTGTTGTGTGGAGTGTCCCAGTGTTTTTTTTCTCCTTCTCCCTTCTCCCTCTTTGCTCCTTACCTGGGACACAGTGACCAAGGCGGCGGTGACGATCCCACAGAGAGAGGCAGCTCCATACACCAGGAGTTCCAACAAAACCAGCAACGTAAACGCCATCTTCCAGTGTCGGCCACACAGACCCGGAACTGAGGTCTATAAAGGGGCGGAGAAAGGGGGTGGCGTTGGCGAGACTGGGGCATTTTTTGTGGCCCTGTCTCTTTCTTGTCACCTGACATTCATTCACAGAACAAGGGGCGACAGACACACACTCACTCCCTTCTGTGCAGCAGCACAACGATTTAATCCATTTGTACATTTTTTTTAAAATATGCATCTGCGTCACATGAACCCTTGCTGGGTCCCTGCCAACATCACCAAAAACAGATGATCTGGTCATCATCACGTTGCTGTTTGTGGGAGCTTGCTGTGTGCAAATTGGCCGCCGCGTTTCCTACATTACAACAGTGACTGCACTTCCCAAAATAAAGTACTTTGTTGGCTGTGAAGCGTTTTTTTTTGGGGGGTGGGGGGCGTCCTGAGGTCGTGAAAGGCGCCATATAAATGCAAAAACGAGAAGACTGAGAGGTGACCTGATAGAGGTTTTTAATATTATGACTGGGGTAGATGCAGAGAGGTTGATTCCACTTGTGGAAGAGTCTGAAACTAGGGGCCATAAATACAAGATAACAACAGAAAATGCTGGAAATACTCAGCAGGCTAGGCAGCATCCGTGGAGAGAGAAACAGAGTTAACGTTTCAGGTCTGGGACCCTTCATCAGAACTGGAAAAAGCTGGATATGTACCAGATATTAAGCAGGTGCTGAGACAGGAGGGGGGAGGTGGTTTAGATGGGGAGGAAGGAATTGAATTGAATTGAAGCATTTTCTGTTTCAATTCCTTCCTCCCCTCCTAACCACCCGCCCCCTGCCCCCCGTCTCTGCACCTGCTTAATATCTGTTACTTTCCCAGTTCTGATGAAGGGTCCCAGACCTGAAACGTTGAGTCTGTTTCTCTCTCCGTGGATGCTGCCTGGCCTGCTGAGTATTTCCAGCATTTTCTGTTGTTATTTCAGGTTTCCAGCATCCGCAGTATTTTGCTATTGCCATAAATACAAGATAGTTGCTAATGAATCCAATTAAGAAAAAAAATAAAGACTTGTAATTATACAGCGCCTTTCAGCACCTCACGACGACCCAAAGCGCTTTATAGCCAATGAAGTACTTTTTGAAGTGTGGTCACTGTTGTAATGTGGGAAACGCGGCAGCCAATTTGCGCACAGCAAGCTCCCACAGATGTTGGTTGAGGGATAAATATTGGCCCCGGGACACCGGGGAGAACTCCCCCTGCTCTTCTTCAAAATAGTGGCCGCAGGATCTTTTACGTCCACCTGAGAGAGCAGAAGGGCGCCTCGGTTTAACATCTCATCCGAAAGACAGCGCCTCCGACAGTGCGGCGCTCCCTCAGCACTGCCCCTCCGACAGTGTGGCGCTCCCTCAGTACTGCCCCTCCGACAGTGCAGCGCTCCCTCAGCACTGCCCCTCCGACAGTGCGCCGCTCCCTCAGTACTGCCCCTCCGACAGTGCGGCGCTCCCTCAGTACTGCCCCTCCGACAGTGCGGCCCTCCCTCAGTCCTTCCCCTCCGACAGTGCAGCGCTCCCTCAGCACTGCCCCTCCGACAGTGCGCCGCTCCCTCAGTACTGCCCCTCCGACAGTGCGGCGCTCCCTCAGTACTGCCCCTCCGACAGTGCGGCCCTCCCTCAGTCCTTCCCCTCCGACAGTGCGGCGCTCCTTCAGTACGGCACCTGTGACAGTACGGCGCTCTCTCAGTACTGCCCCTCCGACAGTACGGCACTCCCTCAACTCAGTCAGCAGAGAATCGATGGTTAAATCCATCACTGGTTAACTGCGTCGATCCCTCGGGAGAGCCTGAATTACCCCCTCAGTTGGGTACGATGGCATTCCAGTTGGGCAACTCGGTGCTGGTAATCGCTCGGGTAACTGAAGGTGTCACTACCATACTTTGTGATCACATGACTGGTCACATGACCGGTGGAAGCACTTCCTGTCCATCTTAACTCACCCCCAGTCGTCACAAGCTGTTCTTTAAATGGTTCCACGGGCTTTGACTCCACTCCCCTAGCTCCAGTCCATTCCATCTGTGAAGATCCAACTGACACCAGTCCTAATTTAACTAGCGTGGACCTGCGTCCCATTATTCAGCTGGTTGAGCTTGAAGTGGTCTTTAGAATTGACCCTTTCTGCACTGCTTACTCTCGACCTCTTAGAGGTCCTCTCATAGACGCTTCCTCACAAGGCTGAGCAGTCCAAATTTCACCACTCTTTCCCCAAAACTCACTCCTCACGTTACACGCCCTCTTTGATGCCCTCCTCTCCATAATCACACCCTTTTCTACAACATTCCGCTCCAGTATTAACGCAAAATGTACCTCAGCCCCCTCCATATTGATTCTAATCAACAACAAAAAATGCTAAATTAAAACACAGACCACACAATGGACTCGCCAGCTTACTGTGCTGAGCGAGGCCAGTGTCTTGAAAAAAGTTGAGGATTCAATTTATAAAAGTAAACATTTTTCGCACAGAAAGAACTTAGACAGAATTTGCATTTATACAGCGCCTTTCACGACCACCAGACATCTCAAAGCGTTTTACAGCCGATGAAGCACTTTTTGAAGTGCAGTCACTGTTGTAATGTGGGAATCGCGGCAGCCAATTTGCACACAGCAAGCTCCCACAAACAGCAATGTGATAATGACCGGATCATCTGGTTTGGTTATGTTGATTGAGGGATAAATATTGGCCCAGAACACCGGGGATAACTCCCCTGCTCTTCTTTGAAATAGTGGCCATGGGATCTTTTACGTCCACCTGAGAGCGCAGACGGGGCCTCGGTTTAACGTCTCATCCGAAAGACGGCACCTCCGACAGTGCAACGCTCCCTCAGCACTGCACTGGAGTGCCAGCCTAGATTTATCTGCTCAAGTCCCTGGAGTGTGACGTGAACCTACAACCTTCTGACTTAGAGGTGAGGGTGCTACCAACTGAGCCACAGCTGACACTGCACAAGAAGAGGCCATTCGGCCCTTTGCCTCTGTGCCGGCCGAAAGAGAGCTGTCCAGGAGATCTTCAGGAGCCACCAACCCTCCTGGAGCCTCTGGTTGGCAGCTCCTGAGGAGGGCGAATCTGCAGGGCTATGGGGGGGAAACTGGGGTCGCGCGGGGTCTAAATTGGACAGCTCTTTCGAAGAGCCGGCATGGGCAGGGCGGGCTGAACGGCCTGCTTGTGCGCTGTATAAGAATAGCATGACAGAACGGTTCCAGCACAGGAGGAGGCCATTCGGCCCGTCGAGCCCGTGCCGGCTCTCTGCCAGAGCGCTTCGGCTGGTCCCACTCCCCCGAAGCCCTGCCCGGGGCGCGAGGCGGCAGAGGAGCAGGGTGGAATTGTAAACCCAGTTGAGAAGTGGGGGTAAAAATCAGGAAAATCAATTTATAAGAAATGTTGCGATTTTGTGGCTCAGGCTGGGCAGTGAGTGTAGGCCCAAAGGGTTGCCATGGTGATTGGGCAGCGCTGGGAGCCGCCAGCTGTCAATCACCCGGGAGGCCACGCCCTCTCTTTGCGACGCTGCCGTAGGCCGGGCCTCTCGCTCTCTCTCTCGCTCCCTGTGTAAGATGGCGGCCGGGGTAAGTCAGCGCTCCAATCCAATCCGCGGTGCATCGGCGCCATCCTGCGCCCTGCGAGCCGGCTGGCGGCTCCAGGGCCTCGGTCGGCCATTTTAATATCCATCTTTGCTTTTCTTTTTTCTCCCCCCACTGCAGACTCTCTACACGTACCCCGAGAACTGGCGGGCGTTCAAGGCGCTGATCGCCGCCCGTTACAGCGGCGCCCAGCTGCGGCTGCGGGCCGGCCCGCCGCACTTTATCTTTGGCCAGACCAACAGGAGCACCGACTTCCTGCAGAAATTCCCCCTGGGCAAGGTAAGCGTGCTGCCGGGGGACCCCGCCTTTGTCAGCGAGAGAGAATCACAGAGAAAGACCCCCAACCCGGAGAGAGGGACCCCCAAACCCGGAGAGAGGGACCCCCAAACCCGGAGAGTGAGCACCCCAGACCCGGAGAGAGAGGGACCCCCAGACCCGGAGAGAGAGGGACCCCCCAAACCTGGAGAGTGAGCCCCCCAGACCCGGAGAGAGAGAGAGAGAGGGACCCCCAGACCCGGAGAGTGAGCCCCCCCAGACACGGAGAGAGAGAGAGGGACCCCCAGACCCGGAGAGTGAGCCCCCCAGACCCGGAGAGAGAGAGAGGGACCCCCAGACCCGGAGAGAGAGAGGGACCCCCAGACCCGGAGAGAGAGAGGGACCCCCAGACCCGGAGAGAGAGAGGGACCCCCAGACCCGGATAGAGAGAGAGAGAAACAGTAAACAATGCATGCAGGGCGGAACTAGGCCAATATCCATTAATAATCACTATCCAAAAAGAGCCACCAAATTTTGGAATCACCTACAAATGAGCAATCCCCAATGCTATCACTACGACGCCCTGAAATGCCAAGAGCTGACCATAAAGAAGAATACCCTCAGTCAACTAGTCCTGGGACTCAGTGAAGTAACTACTAACAATACTAACAACAACCAGCCCCAGGACAGTGACAGGGTAACACAAAGAATTCGGCCCAACACAATCGTCGCTAAGCAAAAGAAAAAATATCTGACATATTGGGCAGAAACAACAAAAACCCAAAGCAAACTCAATTGCTACTTGGCCCTAAACAGACAATACAACATAGCTGATTACCTGACCATGGTAAAGGATAACAAACTGAGAAGAACCTTGACAAGGTACAGACTTAGCGAACATAGCCTAGCGATCGAAAAAGGCAGACACAGGCAGACCAGGCTGCCAAGAGAAGACAGGATATGCTCTCACTGCAGTCAGGGAGTAGTGGAGACAGAGATGCACTTCCTCACAGCCTGCGGAAAATATCAGGGCATCGGGGAATTTCTACCAAAAATTCTCACAAATATGCCCTGATTTCAGAAATCTGAATGACAACCAAAAACTCCCATTCCTACTGGGAGAGAAGCTGTGTAACACTGGCGGCACACTATGTTACAGCTTGCCATGAACAGAGGGACAACCAGTAAACTAAGAAAAGAATATATATAAACAATGCGAATGTCATAGAGTTTTTAGAGTCATAGAGTTTTTACAGCACAGAAAGAGGCCCTTCGGCCCATCGTGTCTGCGCCGCCCATCCCTCCCTGTCCAGTCTAATCCCATTTTCCAGCATTTGGTCCATAGCCTTGTATATTTATACACTCAGGGATATACCTGTTTATACACTGTATGAATAGAACTGCGTTTATGTGCTAAACTATAAATGTATTTTGATGCTTTGGCAACATAAGATGTAACTTATCATGCCAATAAAGCGATGTGAATTGAGAGAGACCCCCAGACCGAGAGAGAGAGACCCCCAGACCCGGGGAGAGAGAGAGAGAGACCCCCAGACCCGGAGAGAGAGAGAGACCCCCAGACCCGGAGAGAGAGAGAGACCCCCAGACCCGGAGAGAGAGAGAGACCCCCAGACCCGGAGAGAGAGAGAGAGACCCCAGACCCGGAGAGAGAGAGAGAGACCCCCAGACCCGGAGAGAGAGAGAGAGAGACCCCCAGACCCGGAGAGAGAGAGAGAGAGACCCCCAGACCCGGAGAGAGAGAGAGACCCCCAGACCCGGAGAGAGAGAGAGACCCCCAGACCCGGAGAGAGAGAGAGACCCCCAGACCCGGAGAGAGAGAGAGACCCCCAGACCCGGAGAGAGAGAGAGACCCCCAGACCCGGAGAGAGAGAGAGAGAGACCCCCAGACCCGGAGAGAGAGAGAGACCCCCAGACCCGGAGAGAGAGAGAGACCCCCAGACCCGGAGAGAGAGAGAGACCCCCAGACCCGAGAGAGAGACCCCCAGACCCGGAGAGAGAGAGACCCCCAGACCCGGAGAGAGAGAGAGACCCCCAGACCCGGAGAGAGAGAGAGACCCCCAGACCCGGAGAGAGAGAGAGACCCCCAGACCCGGAGAGAGAGAGAGACCCCCAGACCCGGAGAGAGAGAGAGACCCCCAGACCCGGAGAGAGAGAGAGACCCCCAGACCCGGAGAGAGAGAGAGACCCCCAGACCCGGAGAGAGAGAGAGACCCCCAGACCCGGAGAGAGAGAGAGACCCCCAGACCCGGAGAGAGAGAGAGACCCCCAGACCCGGAGAGAGAGAGAGACCCCCAGACCCGGAGAGAGAGAGAGACCCCCAGACCCGGAGAGAGAGAGAGACCCCCAGACCCGGAGAGAGAGAGAGACCCCCAGACCCGGAGAGAGAGAGAGACCCCCAGACCCGGAGAGAGAGAGAGACCCCCAGACCCGGAGAGAGAGAGAGACCCCCAGACCCGGAGAGAGAGAGAGACCCCCAGACCCGGAGAGAGAGAGAGACCCCCAGACCCGGAGAGAGAGAGAGACCCCCAGACCCGGAGAGAGAGAGAGACCCCCAGACCCGGAGAGAGAGAGAGACCCCCAGACCCGGAGAGAGAGAGAGACCCCCAGACCCGGAGAGAGAGAGAGACCCCCAGACCCGGAGAGAGAGAGAGACCCCCAGACCCGGAGAGAGAGAGAGACCCCCAGACCCGGAGAGAGAGAGAGACCCCCAGACCCGGAGAGAGAGAGAGACCCCCAGACCCGGAGAGAGAGAGAGACCCCCAGACCCGGAGAGAGAGAGAGACCCCCAGACCCGGAGAGAGAGAGAGACCCCCAGACCCGGAGAGAGAGAGAGACCCCCAGACCCGGAGAGAGAGGGACCCCCAGACCCGGAGAGAGCGAGAGAGACCCCCAAACCCGGAGAGAGCGGTTTTGGAATCACCTTCAAATGAGCAACCCCCAATGCTATCACTACGACGCCCTGAAATGCCAAGAGCTGACCATAAAGAAGAATACCCTCAGTCAACTAGTCCTGGGACTCAGCGAAGTAACTACTAACAATACTAACAATAACCAGCCCCAGGACAGTGACAGGGTAACACAAAGAATTCGACCCAACACAATCGTCGCTAAGCAAAAGGAAAAATATCTGACATATTGGGCAGAAACAACAAAAACCCAAAGCAAACTCAATTGCTACTTGGCCCTAAACAGACAATACAACATAGCTGATTACCTGACCATGGTAAAGGATAACAAACTGAGAAGAACCTTGACAAGGTACAGACTTAGCGAACATAGCCTAGTGATCGAAAAAGGCAGACCAGGCTGCCAAGAGAAGACAGGATATGCTCTCACTGCAGTCAGGGAGTAGTGGAGACAGAGATGCACTTCCTCACAGCCTGTGGAAAATATCAGGGCATCAGGGAGAATTTCTACCACAAATTCTCACAAATATGCCCTGAATTCAGAAATCTGAATGACAACCAAAAACCCCCATACCTACTGGGAGAGGAGAGAAGCTGTGTAACACTGGCGGCACACTATGTTACAGCTTGCCATGAACAGAGGGACAACCAGTAAACTAAGAAAAGAGTATATATAAACAAGGCGAATGTATATTTATACACTCGGGGATATACCTGTTTATACAATGTATGAATAGAACTGCGTTTATGTGTTCAACCATAAATGTATTTTGATGCTTTGGCAACATAAGATGTACCTTATCATGCCAATAAAGCAATTTGAATTTGAGAGAGACCCCAAACCCGGAGAGAGCGAGAGAGACCCCCAAACCCGGAGAGAGCGAGAGAGACCCCCAAACCCGGAGAGAGCGAGAGAGACCCCCAAACTCGGAGAGAGCGAGAGAGAGACCCCCAAACCCGGAGAGAGCGAGAGAGAGACCCCCAAACCCGGAGAGAGCGAGAGAGACCCCCAAACCGGAGAGAGCGAGAGAGACCCCCAAACCCGGAGAGAGCGAGAGAGACCCCCCAAACCCGGAGAGAGCGAGAGAGAGACCCCCAAACCCGGAGAGAGCGAGAGAGACCCCCAAACCCAGAGAGAGCGAGAGAGACCCCCAAACCCGGAGAGAGCGAGAGAGACCCCCCAAACCCGGAGAGAGCGAGAGAGACCCCCAAACCCGGAGAGAGAGAGAGAGACCCCCAAACCCGGAGAGAGAGAGAGACCCCCAAACCCAGAGAGAGCGAGAGAGACCCCAAAACCCAGAGAGAGCGAGACCCCCAAACCCAGAGAGAGAGAGAGACCCCCAAACCCAGAGAGAGAGAGATCCCCAAACCCAGAGAGAGAGGGAGAGAGACCCCCAAACCCAGAGAGAGAGAGACCCCCAAACCCAGAGAGAGCGAGACCCCCAAACCCAGAGAGAGAGAGAGACCCCCAAACCCAGAGAGAGAGAGAGACCCCCAAACCCAGAGAGAGAGAGAGACCCCCAAACCCAGAGAGAGAGAGAGAGACCCCCAAACCCAGAGAGAGAGAGACCCCCAAACCCAGAGAGAGAGAGAGCCCCCCACACTCAGCCCCTCCCCAACCCTCCTCTTCCCCTGCCCCCAACCTCATCCTCGTTTTCTCACACGCACGCCTTTTTCCATCTTTTGGATGAGACGTTAAACCGAGGCCCCATCTGCTCTCTCAGGTGGATGTAAAAGATCCCACGGCACTATTTCGAAGAAGAGCAGGGGGAGTTCTCCCCGGTGTCCTGGGGCCAATATTCATCCCTCAACCAACATCACTATAAACAGATGATCTGGTCATTATCACATTGCTGTTTGTGGGAGCTTGCTGTGCGCAAATTGGCTGCCGCGTTTCCTGCATTACAACAGTGACCACACTTCAGAAAGTACTTCATTGGCTGTAAAGCGCTTTGGGACGTCCGGTGGTTGTGAAAGGCGCTGGAGAAATGCAAGTGTTTTCCCCCCACCCTCGCCGCCATACCTTGCCCTACCCTTCCTCCACTCCCACCCTCACCTCAACCCCCCCACCCCCTGCCCTCCCCCCCCGCCCCCTGCCCTCCCCCCCCGCCCCCTGCCCTCCCCCCCCGCCCCCTGCCCTCCCCCCCGCCCCCTGCCCTCCCCCCCGCCCCCTGCCCTCCCCCCCCGCCCCCTGCCCTCCCCCCCCCGCCCCCTGCCCTCCCCCCCCGCCCCCTGCCCTCCCCCCCCGCCCCCTGCCCTCCCCCCCCGCCCCCTGCCCTCCCCCCCGCCCCCTGCCCTCCCCCCCTGCCCCCGCCCCCCTCCCCCCCCGCCCCCTGCCCTCCCCCCCCGCCCCCTGCCCTCCGCCCCGCCCCCTGCCCTCCCCCCCGCCCCCTGCCCTCCCCCCCGCCCCCTGCCCTCCCCCCCGCCCCCTGCCCTCCCCCCCGCCCCCTGCCCTCCCCCCCCGCCCCCTGCCCTCCCCCCCGCCCCCTGCCCTCCCCCCCGCCCCCTGCCCTCCCCCCCCGCCCCCTGCCCTCCCCCCCCCGCCCCCTGCCCTCCCCCCCGCCCCCTGCCCTCCCCCCCCGCCCCCTGCCCTCCCCCCCCCGCCCCCTGCCCTCCCCCCCCCGCCCCCTGCCCTCCCCCCCCGCCCCCTGCCCTCCCCCCCCGCCCCCTGCCCTCCCCCCCCGCCCCCTGCCCTCCCCCCCCGCCCCCTGCCCTCCCCCCCCGCCCCCTGCCCTCCCCCCCCCGCCCCCTGCCCTCCCCCCCGCCCCCTGCCCTCCCCCCCCGCCCCCTGCCCTCCCCCCCCGCCCCCTGCCCTCCCCCCCCGCCCCCCTGCCCTCCCCCCCCGCCCCCTGCCCTCCCCCCCCGCCCCCTGCCCTCCCCCCCCGCCCCCTGCCCTCCCCCCCCGCCCCCTGCCCTCCCCCCCCGCCCCCTGCCCTCCCCCCCCGCCCCCTGCCCTCCCCCCCCGCCCCCTGCCCTCCCCCCCGCCCCCTGCCCTCCCCCCCCGCCCCCTGCCCCCCGCCCCCTGCCCCCGCCCCCTGCCCCCGCCCCCTGCCCTCCCCCCCCGCCCCCTGCCCTCCCCCCCCGCCCCCTGCCCTCCCCCCCCGCCCCCTGCCCTCCCCCCTGCCCTCCCCCCCGCCCCCTGCCCTCCCCCCCCCCCCCCCGCCCTTCCCCCCCTGCCCTTCCCCCCCCCCCGCCCTTCCCCCCCCCCCCCCCCCCCGCCCCCCCTGGGGTCCGACTTCTGCCGACTGTTGCCATATTGCCTTGTGGTGGTGGGTCGGGGGGGGTTTATGCCTGTTTGTGCCTTGGTCTGGCGCAGCGGAGGGGTTGTGTTTTACTGGCGTACTTGCACCTCTGAGGGAACTGACTTGAACAGGACAAATCTGGCTGGGCGGGGGGGTGGGAGTTGGAGATCGGGTTATCTGCTCCCAGGGCTGGCAGCTCACGTCGCAACCGGCCAGTGTGTGTGTGGAGCTTGGCTGGCTTGACCCTGGGCATTCGAGTTGCTTTCAGTGAGTTTAAGATGTCCATCCCAAATTATTCCCGTCCCACCTTTTGAGGCGTTGGCCTGGAGGCTTTACACGGCTGTGCCCCATTGCTAGATGAATCCTAAGGCAGATCTGTTTGTATCGGCAGTGTGAGACACCTGCAAATCAGTGCGAATGCGGATTTAAACTTTATTATGTGGCTTTTGAGGCGGATCATTGTCTGGTGCACATCCCGCATCAGCTTGGCTCAGTCACTATCTCTCTCTGCTGTGTCAGAAGGCTAATGATTCGTGTCCTGCTCCAGAATGCGAGCTCGATAGGAACAGGAGGAGGCCATTCAGCCTCTTCCTCCGCTATTCAATTAGATCATGGTCGGCCCGCACCTCAACTCCACTTACCAGCCTTTGCTCCGTTTCCCTCGATACTCTTGCCCAACAAAAATCTATCCCCCTCAGCTCCAATTGACCCCCAGCGCCCACAGCCTTTTGGAGGAGAGTGTTCCAGATTTCCCCACTCGCCTTCGTGACTTCACTCCTGAACGGCCTAGCTCGAATTTTAAGATTGTGTTAGGCTGATCCCCCCCCCCCCACCACAGCACTGCGAGCAATGTTCCCTGTAAGCTACGCGACCGGGCAACGCTCCAGGTGTCCCACGCGGCCAGCTTTTCAATAGAAAAACCGCGGTATTTTGAATGGGCTGCGCAGGGCCCAAAGGGGCTCCGGGGCCTGGAAAAAAAATTGCAGGTGTGATTGACTGGGCGAGCGATGCAGTTTGGTCTCGGTGGTATATCGGAGAGGTAGACTCACAGTCGAGTTCTGATGCAAGGACTCTCTCCAGATGCCGATAGACCTCTTGTGTTTTATCCAGAATTTTCTGTTTTTGTCACATGCTGTGCAGATTATTGGCTCTTGTGTGGTTTTTCCGATCTGGAGGGGCAGGACTGTTCCTTAAGTTCTGGAATTCTAGATTCATATTCAGCTGAGTGAGTCTGGAACCCTGCACAGCTCCGGGATTCCGGGTTGAGCCGAGATCAGTCCTTCGCTGGGAGTTCTTAGCTGCCACCTCCTAGGCCGCCACTCCCAGCGCGGTACTGAGGGAGTGCTGCACTGTCGGAGGGGCCTTCTTTCAGGGGAGATGTTAAACCAAGGTCCCGGCTGCTCTCGGGTGGAAAAAGGAAAGCCCTGCATTTCTATAGCGCCTTTCACAACAACCGGACGTCTCAAAGTGCTTTACAGCCAATGAAGTACTTTTGGTGTGGAGTCGCTGTTGTAATGTGGGAAACGCAGCAGCCAATTTGTGCATAGCAAGCTCCCACAACCAGCAATGTGATAATGGCTAGATAATGTTTTTTTTTTAGTGATGTTGATTGAGGGATAAATATTGGCCCCAGGACACTGGGGAGAACTCCCCCTGCTCTTCTTCCAATAGTGGCCGTGGAATCTTTTACATCCACCTGAGAGAGCAGACTGGGCCTCGGTTTAACGTCTCATCCGAAAGACAGCACCTCCGACAATGCCTTTATTGGTTCAATCAAATCTAGGCATGTATCCTGCGCCCCCCCCCCCACGTTTCCCTAAAGTTGTGATTCTCCGCGGACTATTTACAAAAGAAAAGGTTTTGTAAAAGGGAGAATGCTTCAAGCTGCTGTGTGTGGTCTGTAGTCTCACCCAGGGCTTTATGTATTCACGTTGAAGTAAAATTGCCGTCCCAGTCTCTGAAAGTCTCCGCGGTCACCTGTGAATTAAATGGACCCGTTTCTGCTCTCCTCAGTCAT